>NC_043703.1:113404333-113434777 GCF_006229205.1 Suricata suricatta | reverse complement strand
GCCTATCAAACTGCCGCCACCGTAGCCTTAATTGCGATGAAAGTAAACCCTCAAGGGCTAGCTTTGGGCCAAAGCACAGACCAAAACCCAAACAAAATAATTTTTTTAAGTTTCTTGTTTTATATTTTAAAAGTATACAAATTCGAATTCTACTTCAAAATACATCTGATTGTTTTAGTGTAAAAAGTATTTTTAACCTCAAATATCTGGGTAAAATTGACACCCAAGGAAAATCATACACACACAAACACACACACACACACACACACACACACACACACACACCACTTATTTACTCTGAGTTCCCAATAATCCCTAGCAGTGCCTGGCACTCACCTTCATCTCCCGTGAAGAAGAGCAGGCTTAGCCTACAAGCCAAGAATCAAGATGGGGAAAACATATGAGTGGTCAGACACAAGCAAAGAAATGGCGGAAAGGATAGGAATCTTCGGATGACTAGGAGGCTCACTCTTCAAGATGCTGAGGGCTGGTGTGGTTTGAATTGACTATGCATAGTACTCTATAACTTGCTTTCAGAGAAAAATGATCCTGAAACAAATGCAAAAATATTTGGGAGGGAGATTCATAGACACCCGTGATCTAACAGTCATGTGCTTGTGTGTGTGTGTGTGTGTGTGTGTGTGTGCGCGCGCGCACGTGTGTTTCCCCAAAACAAGAGAAATCTGGTCTGAGCTGAATGTAAGGGATCTGGCCTTGGCCAGACAGGGCTGAGCTCTGAAAAGGAAGAAGGCAGGTGGCTATGATTGCCCATTTTCTCGTTCGTATTCCCTTCCTCTCCTTCCTCTTTCACCTCTCTGTCATCTGAGAATTCTCTGGCAACTAAAGAACTAGGGTTTGACTGTCAGTCGTGTTACTTGCAATGTAAGGAGGAGGTGAGATGGAGAATTTGGAGGGGGGACCCTACCCATTCTTCCCACTGTCACAAAAGGAGTGGGTTACTCATTACAGCTCACAGACTTGCATCAAGCTGGGAAGCACTTCAAGTGGGACAGACTGTTGAAAAGCAATAGCCTCTTGGGCCCCAAAATCTCCTGCTAGTCAAAGACAAGAGTGAGACCATGCCACCGGCAGGTTCAAGTCATGGATCTCATAATAACAACTGGTTCCCATGTGCCAGCCAGACATTATTCTGAGGGCATTAGATACACGACGAGAAAAGGGTAAAAAAACTAGGAGAAAGGAGCACGTTTCTTAAAGAGAGAAAAGAAAGAATGCAAAAGAAAACTTAGGTATGAGATGGAGTCAGCTGCACGGAGGATTAACTCAATCCTTTCTTGTTAATTGCCAAAGTCAGCACAGTGTTGTGGTCTCTGGTCTACATTCTGAGCCGTAAACACTGCTCCTTCTGGAAGGTATCGGTGGATACCGACCGTGTTTGCCTCCGCTTGGCCCATCACTAGCGAGCCCCTGCCCGACGGCGCCGGCTCCACCCTGAGGCCGCCAAGCCCCGCCCGCAGGCCGGCGGCTGGCACCCCGTCCTGGGCGCGGCGGAAAGCTGTCCCCGCGAGGCTCCCCGAGGCTGCTGCGCCCCCTTCTCCAAACCCAGGACCCCCAGCCCGGCGCCCCCTTACCGCTAGTGCCGAGGCTGGGCAGCGCTCGTCCAGGTCGGCCGCGCAGAACACACCCTTGTCGGGCCGGACAGCGAGTCTTATTCTCGGCGGACCCGCCCCACTTCGGGGAGGAGACTGAGCCCGAGTTCCTGGTTTTCCCTCTGCACACGGGACCGGAAAATCCTCCGAGGGGCGTAGCGCACCTGGGGCCGGGGATCAGGACTGCCGCGCCCGGCGCCCAGAGAGGGGCCAGCCTCGCCTCCAGGCTTGGGGTGCACCTGGCACGTGCCCGCGCCTCGCCGGTGACGGGTCTCGCTGTCCCGGCTCCGCGGCCTCGGCGCCCGCCGGATCACACCTCCTGCAGGCACCGCCCAGCCCTGCGCCGGCCCCCGCAGACTCGGAGCAGTTGGACTCTCCGGGTCTGCGGTGTCCGGGCGCCCCCACATTCTCCGAGGTTTGAGCCCTCGAGCCCCTCCGGCTCCCTCCTCCCCGCGCTCGCCGGGGCCGAGAGTCCCACCGCCAATCACAGCTCCCTCCCGGGAAAACTGCACTTTCTCCCGCCCAGCCTGCGGCCGGAAAAGTGGAAAGTGAAATCCCAACGGCGTTTCCCTCTTGCACATTGAAACAAATACCCCAAAAAGTTCCCAGTACTTCCACATCTCCCTTGAGGAAAACGGAGTTCCCTTTCTCTGGGGAAACCTTTGGGAACAGGAGTTCGGAGCCGCCCCAGAGCTTTCTCTTCTCCCCGGTAAATTACCAGGGTTTGGTGCTTGTCGGTAGCCCCTGGGTTCTGCCGAGGAGCCGCGCTCATGCCTTGAAAACAGTTTAACGTGTTCCTAACCGCCTCCTCGCGTTAACACTGGCCTCTTGAAGGTACCAGCTGAGTCTAGGTCGTCTTTGCACACACGCCTAGTGTGGCTTCTAGCACATAGTAGGTATTCAGTAAAAGCTTGCAGAATAAATCTTTGGAGTCTACCGGCAAGTACAGATTTTGTTGAACAGAGGGGTAGGTAGCTTTGGGGAGTGTGTTTGCTATCCAGTAGACCAAAATCCAAGTGACTATTACATCCTTAAAGTCGGAGAAGTAACACTTAAGTTATTTCATCAAGATGTAGCAAAGGGAGGTCATTTAACATGGTCAAGAGCATGGGCTTTAGGATCAGACTGGTTTAGCTTCTAAATCTGGTTTTGCTCCTTTTCTCTGCGTGATAACTTAAAGTTTCTGAGCTACCGTTTACGAAGTAACCAAGAAGAAAACAAAATCAGGAGGAAAAAGAATGAAAAGGAATAATTCATTTCCTTAGAGTGACTAGAGAACACTATTGCATCCTTGAAAAATAGGCTATTTTTAAAAAAGTAAAAGGTTGGGAATGGAGCTGATGCACTCTGCCAAGATCACCTTTACTCACAACTGCCCCTTTCTCTTTATAACTGCGCTCACATCAGGTTGAGGAGACACAGTCAAAGCTAACTTTATAAAGTATAAAAGACCAGGAGTACAGTTGTGATTCCCTTCATATTCCAGAGCTCCTGTGGGCATAGACTTGGGCTAAATTTCTGCAGAAACCACACCTGTACTCTGCTCCTTCCTTTGCATTATCCTGCTTGTCTCAAGCACGTTCTTCCTGAGGATGCTCCATTACTTAGTAAGGCACTTACACAAGAATCTTCATCTCGGTTTCTGCTTCTAGGGAGCCTGAGCTAAGACAGAGTATCGTATTGTATTTTAAAAATATTTTTATTTACTTTTGAGAAAGGGAGAGAGAGAGAGAACAAATGGGGGCGGGGCAGAGAGAGGGAGGCACAGAATCTGAAGTAGGCTCCAGGCTCTGAGCTGTCAGCACAGAGCCCTAGGCAGGTCTTGAACTCACCAACCACAAGATCATGACCAGAGCCTGTCAGTAGCTTTACTGACTGAGCCACCCAGGTGCCTCAAAGACAGTATATTTTAAAAATTAATGTAATTGTTGAAATTAAAGACTGGAAGGAAACTTTAAATTAAAGATATAAGAATGAACACTTACCTTAGTGTTCATTTACCTTAGTTCCCTCTTAAAATCCAACTAAAGCAATCACAGATTAAAAACAAACAAGAAAATCTCACAAGAACAAGGTAACAAGAGAGGAAAAAGAACAAAACTTTGGAAGCTAGAAAGCAGATAGATATGTGGTAATTGACTTAGCAGACCTGAGAAAAAGGATTCTTAAGCCCAGAGTAGGTAAAGGCAAGAAGCAACATGAGAGGGGTGCCTGTGTGGCTCAGTTGGCTAAGTGTCCAACTCTTGATTTCGGCTCAAGTCATGATCCCACAATTTGTGGATTTGAGTCCCATATCAGTCTCTTCACTGACAGTGTGGAGAATGCTTGGGATTCTCTCTCTCTCTATCTCTCTCAAAATAAATAATTAAACTTAAAAAAAAAGGAAGCAACACGAGATTGCAGAATTTCTCAGGATATGGAGGCATTGCTGTACCATATGCTTCTGAAAGTACATATATACTTAAGAATAAGAACAGGGTATTTTTTTCTAAGTCTGTCGTATCCCCAGTACTGCACAGCTGCCACTGCCCCCCACACTTCGGCAAAGAGTGGAAATATATTTTCTGGAGGGCATACAGCAGAGGCTCTCATGAATGGGCCATAACACGTGTAGTCAGGTTAGTCTGGCTCCCTGACAAAGTATCTCAAAACTGGTAACCTAAAACAATGATTACTTTCTTGTATCTCGTGATCTTGCAGGTCTGAATCTGGACAAGTCTTGGCTGGGCAATTCTTCTGTTCCACATGACATCAGCAAAGGTCACTTAGTGGTATTCAGCTGGCAGATAGGCCATTCTGGAGGATTCACTCACATGTCTGGTATCATAGCGAGGTGAGCTGGGAGGCTGATCTCAGCGGGCGCTCTCCACCAGAGCAGCTAAGCATGCTCTCTCCACACGGCAGTTTCAGGGTAGTTGTATTTCCTACCTGGAGGCTTAGGACTCCCAGAAAGGATACTCCAAGAGATCCTTTGTGCCGGCAGACATTATTTGGCTTCTTATTACCTAGGCTTGGAAGCCCCTGAATTTTATTTCCATTGCATTCTATAGGTCATGCAAGTCACTAAGGCCAGCCCAGATTCAAGGGAAGGCGAATTAGGCTCCATCCCTGAATGGGGGGGACTAACAAAAAGTTTGCCATGTTAAATAACAAAAATTCAACCAAATAAATTTTGAAGTAAATTTAAAGTAAATTTTAAAGATCTAATTGGCTTTATTAATCAATTTATGAATCAGGCAGCATCCTGTCTAGCAGGTAGGGGGGAACTCCAAAGACCTATAGAAAAGGAAAGGCTTGGGGCACCTGGGTGGCTTAGTCGGTTGAGTGTCCGACTTCGGCTCAGGTCATGATCTCACAGTCCATGGGTTGGGGCCCCTCGTTGAGCTATGTGCTGACAGATCGGAGACTGGAGCCTGCTTTGGATTCTGTGTCTCCTGCTCTCTCTCTGCCCCTCCCCTGCTCACACTCTGTGTCTCTCTGTCTCTCAAAAATAAATAAACATTAAAAATTTTTTTTAAAGGAAAGGCTTTTAAAGGTAGGGAGGGAGTAGAAAAAAGGAAATTATAGCAAAGAACCCATTGTTTTAGACAAGGTTGCTCTCCTAAGGGAAACAGAAGGGGTCTATCAGTAAATTTCCTAGTGCTAACCAGAAAATTCCATGACTAGTTAAAGGCTACATTCCTGGGAGGTTGGAACTGCAGTCTGGTTAGGTATTAAGCCTTGGCTTAATGACTTGGGGCCTTGTCCTGCATGATGCCATTTTGGTGCTGTGGTTTTCTATTTAACAGCGGCCATATTTAGTCAGGGAACCAGTACTGATGTGAAACTTAATGTGATGAATATTGAACTCATCAGTATCCTTCCTTCACATGGCTTCCTTCTTTGGGGAGAGTAAAGACCTAAAGAGACTGTCATCAGGTGTTCAATGAAACTGGAACAGCCCTTCAATGAACTTACCTTAGTGAAGCCTTACCTGCATGCATAGAGTCTCCAGGCAGCATTTAAGATCTCACCCTCTTAGGTGATAAATAGATAGATAAAACACAGGATACCTAGTTAAATGGAATCCTAAAATAAATAATCAATAACTTTTTACTAAGTAAAAAATACTTATATACTCTAAATATGTCCTTTATCTAAAATTCAAATTTAACTAGGTGTCATGTTTTTGTTTTGCTCTGACATTCTTAAATAAGGACAGCTGAAGGTAATCAGAATTTAAGGTAAGGATCTGATATAAATCAGGACAGGAAAAAAGAAACTTTGAAGAAACAGAGTTATATGGAGAGGAGAAAACTTTAAAAAACCCATTATCAATTTCCTTTGAGAAATAAAAAGAATAAAAATAAAAATAGAACAGATTCTCTAAAAATGAACACTCAGAGAACCAAACAGAGCTCTTGTAAATTAAAAATATGAGAGCAAAAATAAAAAGCTCAGTAGAGTGGTAGGAAGATAAAGTTAAGGAAATATCCTAGGATGTATAGGCAAAAGGCCAAAAGAAGAGAAAGAAGTAAGAAATGATAAGAAAATTTGAAAGCCAGCCCAAGACATCTGGGAAACAAGAAGAAATCGATTAAATAATTCAATTGTATATTTTTAGAACTACAGGATATTGTTATCTGAAACTGGGTTTGCCTCTTGGTGAGTGTGGAGCCAAAAGACACAATCAAGCCAAAAAATAGGAAAAGGAAGTGTTTTACTTGTAATATGTAAAGGAGAACTCTTGAATATTTCACAAAGTAGTATGTCCCTAAACAACAGTTGGGGAAGTTTTAAGTTAAGGATTCATACACATTCAAAAGGGGCTTGTGCAATGAGGAATTCAGCAGGGAATTTCAGTGAAAGTCATCTTTATGTAATAGAGTCCAAGTCAAAGTCACAAAGGCTGGCAGGAGTCAACATCATCAATTCTCTGGCTCCAGCTGGCCTGGTACTTGAGGGCTGAAAGGAGTTTAAGATCTTGCAAAGTTAACTCAAGAATTACATCAGGTCAGTCTTCACTTTTGAATCAGCCCTGGGAGTTTTACCACGGCACTGGTTTACTGGCCCTAATGTGGTTAGCCTGTTTCCTGGTCTGATAAAGGCTGTTTGATCTTGCATTCTTTCACAAGATGGTAGGTGGCTTAAAATGTCGAGAAAGCTGTCTTTCTTTTTGTGAACCCCTAATTCTTTCTGCTTACAAATTTCTACATTGAAAATGTGCATTGAGTCCAATATAAGAGACAAAAACAGAATCACATCAAGGTACATCATGATTGCGTTTCAGAAGATCAGGGACATGGAGAAGATCTTATAAGCAACCAGAGGGGAAAATGAGGTTGTGTTATGCCCAGATCGCAATATCCCCAAAAACCAGAGACCACCAGGGAAACCGAGTCACGCATGCAAAAGCAAAGGGCGTTTATTTGGGCTTAAGCTTGGGCTCCCAGACCTCACCAACTCACTGGATCCGTGCTGAGAGCCCCAAACAATAGCTGAGCAGGGTTTTTATGGGGTTTGGGAAGGGGAAGTTACAAGAAATTGTGACATAGGTACAATAATCCAATCGTAATCACACAGCAGCCCTAGTAACAATCTTAACCACTCAGAGTCTCTAGGGCGTCTGTTACATCTGGCAGGACCCAATCATGACGTTTGGGGTTCCTTTGAAAAAGACCAATTGTGGGGTGAGCTAAGGACCCCCATGTGGGGCTTGGGCAAGTGTGAGCGATTGGCTAACTAACATTAAGCAGCTATCTATTGTTCTCAGGAATGTTCAGCATCCTCTTTGTCCTTACTAATTGACCGGTTTAGGGGCGGTTCTTCTAGTCTTGAGCAAGGTGTAATTGCCTGATTGTTTCAGGGAAGCTGAAACTTAGGCCTTTCAGTTTCTAAGGCTTATTTTAAGCCGGTCATGGCATTAGTTTGGCTCTTCAGTTGCATACTGTAAGGTGGGAAGAATTTCCTCTCCCTTTCAGGTCCTTCTAGAGGGACTAAGAATCAAATCGACATGAGACAGATTAACAGGAGAAAGTAAAATTCAATAGCATACATACACAAAATCCACACGGACATGGAAATTCCGAAGACAGTGGGGCTACATGACACTTATATGAGCTAAGAAGAGGAGTAGAGGTCTGAAGATACAAAGGGGAGAAAGATCATTAGCAGGAAGGTGAGAGGAAGTTTTTGGAAAACAAAAGTTGCTCTATTATGTAGGTAAGTTTCTTAAGTGAAGAAGAATATGTTAATAGCTCTCTTCCTGGTACAAGCAGGCAGTTGAGGGGGGGGGGAGGTAAAGAGCTTTTCGTAAATCTCCTGAGTTTTGATTGTTTAACTGAAAATAATGTTCATGCTAAAGCAGCCCATCTTGGAACAACCTGCCATTGACCCCTACAATACCAAGGATCAAGAACCAGAACAGTATCAGATTTCTCCATTGCAACACATCAAACTGAAACACAATGGAATAATGCCTTCATAATTCTGAGAGACAATTTCCAACATAGATTCTCATAGCCACTCAAGCCATTGGTCAACTGTGGAGGTACAAAAAGATATTTTTTGCACATGCAAGATTTCAAAAAAATTGATCTTAATTTTTATTTCTTAAAGTTTATTAATTTTGATAGAGTGCAAGTGGAGGAGGGGCAGAGAGAGAAAGAGAGAGAGAGAGGATCCCAAGCAGGCTCTGTGCTGACAGAGGCTTGTGGGGCTTGATCTCAGGAACCATGAATGAGATCACGGCTTGAGCACCTGGACACACTCACACACTCACACTCTTAAGTGTCAAGAGTCAGACACTTAACCACCTGAACCACCGAGGGGCTCCTCCCATGTACCTTTTCTTGACAAGTTTTCAGATGGTATGTTCCCTCAAAATAAGGAGGTAAACCAAGAAAAAAAAATTATTTATTTTTTATTTTATTTTATTTTTTTCACATATGCAAAAGCAAAGGGCATTTATTCCGGCTTAAGCTCGGGCTCCCAGACTCCACCAACACAGTGGATCTGTGCTAAGAGCCAGAAAAAAGTTTTTTTTAAGTTCTTGAATAGTGGCATGGACAACAGAAACTGAATGGCAGGGAAGAGTGGTCAGTTGACACTATAGTCGTTGATCTCTAATTTTCTTTAACTGTGGAGTATAGCTAGTGTTTATATAAGCACTTACCATGTGCCAGTCACTATTCTAAGTTCTTCAGATACACAGTTTTAATCAATTAATCCTCACCAACAGCTCTATCAGTTAGATGCTTGCAGAGAGTAGGTGTCAATACGTATTACTGTGGATGGTATACAAATTTTTCAAGTTTATTTATTTTTTGAGAGACAGTGTGTCAAAAAGTGGGGGAGGGGCAGAGAGAGAGAATCCCAGGCACTGACAGTGCAGAGCCTGACATGGGCTCAACCTCACTAACACAAGATCATGACCTGAGCCGAAGTCAGGCTCTTAACCTACTAAGCCACCCAAGCACCCTTACAATCACATATTAATTCAACAAAATTGTATTAAACTTCCTGTGACGGATTGTATTTTTCAAAATTGGTCACAACAATATATTCAGTGTCACATGCTCTTCTAAAATCCTGCCCCCACTCCTTAGTCAAGAGATGGCTTCTTTGAAATTGAGTGGGCTCCTTGGGTGGGCTTCTGTGAGTGCACAACAAAAGTAATGCTATATGGCTTTTGAGGCTGGGTCTTAAAAAGTGAAATGGCTTCCATCTAGTTCTCCCACTCAGAACAAATGCCTGAGGACCCTTGGGTGGCTGTGTAGCAAGTTTAGCTGCCCTGAAGCCACCATGCTGCAGAGAGCACATGGACAGCCCATATGAAGACAGAGAGGCAGAGAAGCCCCAGCTCTTCCAACCCCAACAGTTTGAACTTTGCCAGTCCCAGTTCAGTCCCAGTGCTGGGACATGTGGGTGAAAGAGCCTTTGAGATGACTCCAGCATCTTCTCTGTCTCATGGAAGTCAACTGAGAGACCCTGCATGAGAACCACCTGGCTGAACCCAGTCACTCACCAGAATTATGAGGGGTAACAATAGTAGATGATTGCTGGTGTTGTTTTATAGAACAATAGATAACACTTCCAGATGAGGGTGGGGTTTTGGCTAGTCTTCTGATTCTCACTTCCCAATACTTATTGAAGTGGCCCCAGGCAAAAAGGGAGAACTTTTACCCTGAGTAGCAAGCTCCTCTCTGATATTCAATCTGGCTGTTAACCAGGAAGGAGGCAAGGACAAAGGCCAGATAACCTTTGGCCCCTTGGGACAGTGGCTTTGTAAAACATTGGAAAGAAATCCTGCAGGGGTGACACTCCTTGCCAGCTGGCTCCCTCCACAATCCTTTTAGGCTGCCAGAAGGTAACCAATCCTTCAGCCTAAGATATGAGAAGAAGATTCTAACAGCATCCAAATAGACAGGCAGGGAGCCAAGAAGAATTAGCTCATCCTGTTTGGGAACAAATGCAAAGCATATATAAAACTTTTAACATTTGAGGATGAGTAAGCATTAAAAAGTATATAGAACTATGACAAAATTCTGGAACACAGAAAAGAAAACATAGCATCTAAGAGGTAGAAGAAGAAACCTAAAAAATTGTTTTTACAATATGAAGTGGGAATAAATTTTAAATTGTCTCTGCTATGACTCTGATAGAGAAAACACACCAAAAAACATAGCAGTAATCTGAACAGTATTTTAATGATGTAGAATTAATAGTTATGGACTGGACTGGACTACATATTTTACGGGAAAGCATCTTTATTCCCATCATCTACTGACTATTTACAAAAACTGACAAAATATTTATTTGCAAGGAAAACCTCACTAAATTCCAGAATAAAATTAGGGTTTCAATCTCATATCTACCATTTATTAGCTGGAGGCCCAAAGAACATCACTTATTGGGGCACCTAGGTGGCTCAATTGGTTAAACATCTGACTTTGGCTCAGGTCATTATTTTAAGGCTTATGAGTTCGAGCCCCACATCAGGCTCTCCACTCTCAGCACAGAGCCTACTTCAGATCCTCTGTCTACCTCTCTCTGCCCCTCCCTAGTTCATCCTCTGTCTGTCAAAAATAAACATTTTTTTAAAAAAAGACTGAATAATATTCCATTTCATGTATATACCACACTTAAAAAAAAAAAGAAAGTCACATATCTTTTCTGTATCTCAGTTTTTTCATCTGTAGAATGGGGATAATGATAGTACTTAACTCATAGGTGTTATAAGAATTAAATGACTTAATACATGTACATTTTTAAAGAGTTCTTAACCCATTATAAGCTTTATATTAGTATTGGCTGTATTTCTGATCACAGCTAGGTAAAACTTAAATCACAAAGCTTTTAATGAATGACTCCTTTACTCAATCAACAGTGTTTTCTACTACCTAATATATATATGGTATAATATATATATGTCTATACACACACACACATATGTATATATATGTCATGTTTGGGGACTCCAAAGAAAACAAATTTTGATACTGTCCTTCAAAATATTTCTTCATGTCTCCTAGAATCCACTGGTATCAAAGAAAAATCTGATGTTGACTGATTCTTGTTCCTTTGTAGGTAACATAGTTTTCCTCATTAGGAAAAATTAAGATTTTTTTCCCCTCTCCCTTGAATGTGTTTAGGAGTGGGACTTGTTTCTTTAGTCCTGGTTGGCACTCTTAGGTCTGTTTACTCCAAAGACCTGAATCTTTTCCAAATGCAGAAAAAGTCTTTTATTATGTTATCTCTCTTCCATTATTTCCATTCTTTTGGTCTGGAATTTGTTTGATGAAGCTATAGGAACTTCTGACTTTATCCTCCATGTCACTTAATCTTTCTTTCATTGGTTGTTTTTGTTTCTTTAGTCCTTTACCTCTGAGTTTGAGAGACTCTTTAGGATTGATCTTACATGTTCATTTCATTTTCAGTTGTGCCCATTTTTTTCAGCCCATCTACCAAATTTTCTAAAAGATAGCTTTCATGTTTATCAAAGTTGCAAATGTACAGAATTTTAAGAGGCAAATAGTTCTACAAGGCTTGTTCCAACAAGGACAGCAGTGTTCCATCCCCTCTCCTCCATCTTTCTGCCAGGCCACTAGTACTGCTTTAGGCACAAACCCATCAGGTGGCCATATTTCCTGGTTATGTAATAGGGCATCCCAGTCGCAGATTTCAGCAGTTTTAGGCTTGCTTAAGAAAAAGTATATGAAAGGTTTACAAGAGGGATGCTCATGCAGAAAACTTGTGTTTCC
Organism: Suricata suricatta; assembly: GCF_006229205.1. Lineage (NCBI taxonomy): Eukaryota > Metazoa > Chordata > Mammalia > Carnivora > Herpestidae > Suricata > Suricata suricatta. The sequence continues at coordinate 113,422,926 of NC_043703.1, read as the reverse complement.
TAATTTGAAAAGACATATCACATAAACCCCCTGTTGACTGCATGATTATTTAGAATAGCCAAGATATGGAAACAATCTAAGTGTCCACTGTTGGGAGAATGGTTGGAGATGTGGCATATGTGCACAAGTGCATGTGTGTGTGTGCACGCACACACACACACAGAAATACTATACAGCCAAGAAAAACAATGAAATCTTCCCACTTGTGACAACATGGATGGATCTTGAGGTCATTATACTAAGTGAAATAAGTCAGACAGAGAAAGACAAGTACCATATGATTTCACTTATATGTGAAACCTAAAAGACAACAAAACAAAACTCATTGCAGGGAACAGCTCAGTGGTTGCCATGGGGTAGGGAGGGAGTGGCCTGGGGACAAAATGGGTGAAGGGGGTCAAAAGGTACAAATTCCAGCTATAAAATAAAAAGGTTATGGAGAGTAACCATAGTTGATAATGCACTATTGTATATTTAAAAGTTGGAAACACAGTAGATCTTAAAAGTGTTCATCACAAGAAAAAAAAGAAAAATTCCTGGAACTATATATGGTAACATATTTAATCAGACTTACTGTGGTGATCATGTACATAAATAGCGAATCATTATGTTGTATACCTGAAACTTCACTGGTGTTTGGAGAGAGGTATTGCTCGATTTATCACACTGTTAGATGTTAGGATCTCAGAATTTGTGTTTGTTGACAGCATGAGCTGTCTATGAACCCCGTTCTTCATCAGGAAGTAGTCTAATATTCTACAGGAAATATGTCTAGTAAAAAGCAGCAGCATTTGCTATTTTCCCTTTCCCATTTTTCCAAAAGAAGAATACCTTTTTTTTTTACTTCTCCAAAACCTGTTTTGGTTACCATGAGCTGCTGCAGCTCAACCAAAACAGAAACCTGATTTGATCACATGGAGGTTAATCATATGCATCCTATCAACAGAAACTTCACAAAGATTTATAAACCAATGACAATGCCTTTGCTGATCACTGCCCAACCCCCACCTTTTACCCTCCTCAGAAGCATGGCTGCTGCAGAAGAAGGAAGGTATTTTTCCTTCGAGAGTGTTGACTTCTGGGGTGCCTGGGTGACTCAGTTGGTTGAGCTTCCAACTCTTGATTTTGGCTCAGGTCACAATCTCACGGTTTGAGTTCGAGCCCCATGTCCAGCTTTGTGCTGACAGCACAGACCCTGCTTGGGATTCTCTCTTTTTCTCCCACTCTCCCTGCCCCTCCCTGGCTCTTCCCCACTCTTGCCTGCACAAGCTCTCGTTCTCTCAAAATAAATAAATAAAACACTTTTTAAAAATTAAAAAAAAAAAAAGAAAAAAGAATGTTGACTTCTAACATCTGTTCTTCTCTCTTGGACCTTTCCTGCTGCTGTCCAGTGCTCATATATATGCCTCGTGAAATCAAACCATCATTAGAAAATTAGCTGTAATCAACATGGTCTTCTTTAGTTTTGCAAATACTTTGGTGAATACAGACAGCCCTGATGTAACTTCAGTTAACTTTCACAAAAACACAGCAGCTGCAAATAAACAGTACAAGGTGAGGGTTGCCATGATAACACATTATATGTATATATATAATTCTGTTTGTTTATATATATATATAGTTTGTTTTGTTTTGTTTTGTTTTGGTAGAGGCTAGGCTTTTAGCTTGAATTGAAGTTATGGCCACTGGTAAGTTCAGGTAAGTCTGGGTTGGTCTGGCACTTTGGTGGGAAAGGTACACCAAAGGTCTGAGACACCTCATGTAAGAGGGAAAAAGGAGCCAGTCGTGGTGGACCTAAGTAAGTAACAAAGACCCAGTCATTTCAGGGGAGTCAGAACCCCAAGAACAGAACTGGGACCCAACCTCTAGGAAATAAGTCCAAAAGACTGACTGGGATCAAAACAAGCCTTGTGTTGTTACCTTCAGCATCCTAGAAGATACAGGGAGGCCTTTGATGACTACAACTATGTTATGAATTTGCATAGAGACAGTGATATGGCAGCATTTGGCTTCTGCGGCTGTCTCAGGACCAGCATCTCAAACCCATCTACCTAAAAGGCAGATTGTGGGAACCCTTCATGGAAGTAATTTTGCCTTACTTAACTGCAACTCCCTATCATCATATAAGAGAGAAAAAACACATGTATGGCACTAGTGGTACCGCCTCCTTTTCCTATGTTGGTGGTAGGCCTTGCTAATGGGCCTCTAACCAGCAATCCCTAAGCAGCCAAGATTACTGCAGCTTCTAGGTCAGCCTACTAGATTCAGCCAGTAAAGAGACAACAACCCTAAATAGATGTGGGCAGTTTTATTCCTCACAGCTCAGCAGGCAAGCATGGGCTCCACTTGGCCTCCAAGTCCCATGGGTGCTGTGGAGGGGCAGGCTGAGGTGATGCTTGACGAACTGTGGATCTGTGAGCCCAAGAACCCCCCAATCTTATAAGGTGACTGCTAACAAACCTGCCTATCCGCCCCGGAGAGGGGTATGACCTTTTATTACCCTAGAGTGTAAGCAAATAATCACCAGAGAAGGAAGGGCAAGCTCTCTAGCTTTATTACCCTGGAATATCTCCAGGAAGAGATGTCTCCAACTCTCCAGAGAGCACCTCTGTCTTTATGCATCTAAGGCTATTAGGTGAACATCCTTGAACAAAAAAATGGTCTATGTCTTTCACTCAGAAAATATGTGGAAACCCAGACTCATGAAGAATTATCTCTCAACAGTTATAACACTCTTTTAATAAAGTTCTGAAAATATCAAGCTTTATTCACACCCCAATAGGAAAGAATAACTTCAGTATGATAAAATCGTCACTGTAGATCACTATGTACATGACATACAAAATCCATAAACAATGTATAAAAATAAGACTCTTAAGTGACATCTTTCTAGAAATTATTAACACTATACTGAGTTTTCTTGAAAGTGGCATTATTGACATTTTGGGCTGTTTAACTTTTCACTGTGGGAGATGGACCTGGGCATTGTAGGATGTTTAACAGCATCCCTGGTTTTCACCCACTAGATGTCAGTAGCACTATCCCCAATGTGACAACCACAAGTTGTCCCGAGTTGTCCTGGGAGCATAGTCACCTCCCACTGACCACCACTGATCTATGTTATTCCTTCTCCGGTAGTCATATTTCAAATATTAATTGTTAAACCTCAAATATTTAGGAATAAATCAGTGACAGCAGTGCAAGACACCTATGCTGAAAACAATAAAACATTAAAAGAAATAATGATCTAGTTAAATGGGGGGAAGTACTATGTTTGTAATTTGAAGATTCCTTATTGTAAGTAGGTAATGTTCCCAGAATGATCTACAGATTCAACACAATCCAAATCATTGTATCAGAGGTTTATGGTGTGAATGTGGAAATTGACTAGAGGATTTGGAAATTTAAACTGAAATGAAAAAGACCTAAAATAACCAAGTCTCTCTTGAAAGAGATCAAAGCCAGAAATATGAAGATATTAAGAGTTAGCAATATGGTTCTTAAGTCAGTGTGGTAGTCGCACAAAGATAGACAAATGAACAAACGTAACAAGAGAGGGCAGAAAGAAACCTTCACCCGTAGAGTCACCTGATTTGTAACAAAGGTGGCAGCGCCATGGGAAAAGGATGGATTTTTCCATAAATGGTGCCAGGACAACTTGATGTCATATGAAAAAATAATAAATATTGATACTTACCTAAAAGAATCAATTGCAGATGGACTGTCAGTCCAAACATGAAAGGAAAAAAAACTTTTCAGAAGACCTAAGTGAATACTGTAAATTAAAAACATATGGAGCAAAAGAATGACAAGAAACAGGATACGTACCTACTGCGTTACTAGATATCTACTAACTACAAGGGGAAAAACAGTAACTTCAAAGTGGAGACACCTGGCAGACATTAGCCTAACCGAGTGATCAAGCGCATATCACCACTGGTAAGATACTGGCGTCATGTCCCTCCTGATACCATGTGCTGAGAATATGGTGTCACTCCTTCAAAGATGCATAACCTGAACTTAATCTTGGAGGAACATCAGACAAATGTAAATCGAGGGCATTTTACAAAATGCTGGTCCATACTCTCCTACAGTGTTAAGGTCATTAAAGACAAAGACTAAAGAGCTGTCTCAGATTAACGAAGACCAAGACGATGTGACAATGAAAGGCCATGTGTAATTCTGGATTGAATCCTGGTCTGGAAAAAGACATTAGAGAGACAACTTATGACACTTTAATAAGGTCTATAGATGAGTAATGTTAATTTCTTAATTTTGATAAGTGGATTACAAAGTCATGCAAGATATGGAGATATGAAGTTAGGTAAAGGGAGTATGGGATTTTGGGGGGTGCCATTTTTGCAAGAGTCTGAAATCATTTCATAATGAAAAGTTAAAAAGAAAAAAAATTCAAAACATATGTAAAGTACTCATTTACATATTTTACAGAAAGTTGGCAAAAGACCTGAACAGGCACTTTATAAAAGAAGATATCCAAGTAGCCAATCTAATATGAAAAATGTGTTCAGCTTTAGTTGTCATAGAAAAGCAAATTAAAGCCCTGATGAGACATCACTGTACATACCAGAATCCCTAAACTGAAGAAGATAAATTATAACAAATGTTGTCCAAATACTATTCTCATGCATTGCTGGTGGAAGTAGGATTTGCACAACCATACTGGGAAATACTTTGGGAGCATCAGCTCAAGCTGAACAAATGTATATCCCAGCGGTAGGTAAGTAATATATGCATTGAGAGGTATTTACAATTTTTTTTCATAGCAGCTTTATTTGTAACAGCCAATAACCTGAAACAATATACACGTCCATCAATATGGAATGGATAATTTAATGGTGGAATGGTGACACCATGGAATACTACACAGCAGGAGAAAGAACAAATGATAACAAAACAATATGAATGTCTTTCTCAAATAAAACACTGAGTGATGGAAGCCAGGCATAAAACAGCACCTAATATATGATTCTATTATAGAAAGTTCAGAGGCAGGTAAAATGCATATGGTCTTAGAAGTCAAAGTAATGGTTACCTCTGGAGTGACTAGAAGGACTTCCAGGGTTCTGCTAGTCTGTTACTTGACCTGCATGCTGATTACATGGATGTGTTCTTTTTATGCAAGTTCATGGAGCCATACACTTTTCTGCAGGTATGTTATGCTTCCATAAGAAGTCGACAGTAAAGAAAGAATCTCTTAGTAGAAATCACTGCATTTCTTGATATACCATCTCACACCGGTCAGAATGGCTAAAATGAACAACTCAGGCAACAAAAAATGTTGGTGAGGATGCAGAGAAAGAGGATCTCTTTTGCACTGCTGGTGGGAATGCAAACGGGTGCAGCCACTCTGGAAAGCAGTATGGAGGTTCCTCAAAAAATTAAAAATAGAACTACCTTATGACCTATTGTATTACTAAGGATTTATCCAAAAGATACAAGAATGCTGTTTCAAAGGTTGCACATGTACCCCAATGTTTATAGCAGCACTATCAACAATGGCCAAAGTATGGAAAGAACCCAATGTCCATCGACTGATGAATGGATAAAGAAGATGTGGTATATAGACACAATGGAATATTATTTGGCCATCAAAAAGACTGAAATCTTGCCATTTGCAACAACAGTGGATGGAACTAGAGTTTATAATGCTAAGCAAAATAAGTCTGTCAGAGAAAAACAAATATATCACTTCACTCATATATGGAATTTAAGAAACAAAACAGATGTAAGTAGGGGAAGAGAAGCAAAAGTAAGATAAAAAGAGAGGGAGACAAACCATAAGAGGCTCTTAAATACAGAGAACAAGCTGAGGGCTGCTGGCTGGGTGTTGGGTGGGGGAATGGGCTAAGTGGGCAAGGGGCATTAAGGAGGACACTTGTTGGGATGAGCACTGGGTGTTATGTGTAATTGGTGAATCACTAAGTTCTATTCCTGAAATCATTATTACACTACATGTTAACTCACATTTAAATAAAAAACAAAAAATAAATCACTACATTTCTCTCACGTAGCAATAAAGCCACAGCCTAATGCAGGCTGACAAATGAATTCAACTCCTGGGCTAAAGAATGTCTTGACTGATTCTTCAGGAAAAACTGTTTTCAAAACAAATCGATAGTCTCACTGAAACGTTTTGATAAATTTCTCCGCTATAGCCTAATAACTACAAAGTAAAAGAACTTCATAAGAACCAAATCATGAAGTCAGGACTAAACATATTTTAGAGAATTTTATGTATTTATGTATTTAGAAGAAAATTATAAAATGCTGTGTAAAATGAACTGATTCCTAAAATGTTATTTCTTTCTTATAAATAAATGGTTGCTTGATTTTACCAGGAAGACACAAAAGCGCAAAGGCTGTGAGTAATTATGAGCTGTATTTAGCCTCTTACAGGGCACATTTTCCTCAAGGATACAGACTCCCTGCTCAACCAACTATTTGTACCCCTCTGGGCCTTGAGCCTGCTTCAGGTCATCGATAGACTCACTGAAACTGGGCTGACTTGAAGGCAGACAAGATTTTACCATTGTGACAGAATCATTGCTTAAAAAGTAAAATAAAAAGGAAGAAGAATATTAAATATCGTCAATAGCTTTTTGTTGCCTGGAGTCAGAATTTATTTAACCCATACCCCATTATATTATTAATAAGGACTTCCAGTATTTCCCAGAAACACTAGTTCTCAGGGATCTGAGTTCTCTAAATTTGACCTGTGTCTCCTGAATTTATTTTTTATTTTTAAAGTTTATTCATTTATTTTTGAGAGAGAGGAAGAGAGCACAAGCAGGAGAGGGGCAGAGAGAGAGGGAGACAGAGAATCTCAAACAGGCTCTGCACTGACATTGCAGGGCTCGAACTCACAAACCTGTGAGATCATGACCTGAGGTGAAACCAAGGGTCGGAGGCTTGAGCCACCCACGTGCCCCTGTGTCTCCTGAAGTTAAACATCTACAGATTGAAACATAGGAACAAGGAGAGGCTCTATATGAGCTTGATGAATGCTGTAAAACTGGCATTCAATTTAATAAAAATCGAATGACAGAATGATAACGTATTTCCAAATCACGTGCTAAGAAAGCTGGGATCAAACTGAAGTCCTTTCTATACAGGCAGCCCTGCATCCTGACCCCCCTCCCCACCTTCCAGCTACCCCAGTTTAGTCTTCAGGAAAGTCAACTTCCAGCTCGTGGGGGAGGCTGCCATCTAGTGGCAGGACAGGCAGTCACAGGGCCAAAAGCTGAGTGGGAGAAGTGAGCTTAACTGCTTTTTTTTTTTTTTTTTTTTTTTACAGAACTTAGAAAGTCTCCTGGCAGGAGATAATTCTCCATCTGTGGATTTCCAGTGATGCGTTAGTCATCCACCAAAGGGCTTGAAAAGATCTTCTGAAGAGATGGTTGGAAGCTGCAGAGAACTAAGGGAACTCTTCGGGAAGGACCGACAGGAGGTTCTCAGGCACTGACCCTTCCCCCAACCAGGGCAGCAATAGCTATGACAACCAAGAGCAATGGGGCTGCAATCTTCCCACACTTCCCGACACATCTGCCAAATTAAAAAGAAGATTCTTCCACCTGGATGGACAAATCCCCAGACTGCACGGCTTGTTAAGTGGAAGATAGGCTGTATTTCAGCCCTCCTCCCCACCTCTACCAGGAGCTCTTGTGCAGTAAGCAACCTGCACAACCATGCACTACATCCCTGATGCAACAATAGTACCTTCTCCTGGCACCTCAAATGCCCACATCAATCACCAATACCTAAAAACTGGGGCAGAAGATAGATGCATCCCACCATCATATGTATCCTTAAGATACATACTTGGGCAGCCACTGTTACACTTGAATTTCAGTTTTCTTTTCAACAGTCACTGTCAATTTTAGCTTTCTGTTCAGGCCTACCTGTTGAAGGCCTCACTTCAGGTGCAATAAAGAAAAGGTTGGGAGCCTCTAAGGAGAATAACATCACATAGCTTTGTCATGAAAGATTATAGCATGGAGTGCACAAATCCAAAAGTGATAGATAAAGGGCTTAGGCAATTTTAGACTTTAATATCCATGAACAGATAAAAGGCACATTGTAGAATATGACAGTGAGACACATTTATGCATTTAGCAAACATTGATTAAATACCCTGGTTTGAGACACTAGGCTAGGAAAGTATATAATGGTGACTCTAACAGGAGTCCCTCTGCCCAACACACACACACACAAACACACCAGCCCAGCTCTGCTTCCAAGAACACCCCTCTTCTCACCTCTCCTCCACCCCTGAGTTCACACCTCCACAGGCATATCTTTTGTGAAGCCCTCTCCTACTTTCCCTCCAGTTAGCGCATCTCTTCTAGCATTTATCATAATAGAGTTAGTCCTATTTTATTTGTTTATGTTTATTTTATTAGCTTTCCTCTCCCTTTGAATGAGCTTCTGGTTTCTTGACTTTATTGTTTTCTATTTCATTTGTTTTTGCTTTTATTTTTATTATTTCTTTTATTATATTCTCTTTAGATTTACTCTGTTCTTCTTCTGGTGACTTTAGTTGATTGATTGATTCAGTCAGTCTTTCATTCCTTGTTATTGTAGTAAAATATAGAAATAAAACTTGCCATTTTAACCATTTTTAAAGGTACTATTTGGTGATATTAATTAAATATGCAACGTTGTGTCACCATCACTACTATTTGCAACAATTTTCACCACCCCGGATGGAAACTCTGTACCCAGTAAGCAGTAAGTCCCTATCCCACCTCACCACAAGCTCCTGGTAACTTCCCACCTACTTCCTAGATCTATGGATTTGCCTATTCTAGATGCTTCAAACACTGTTCTTCTGTGTTTTACTTAGCATGTTTTCAGGATTTATCCATATATCAGAACTTCATTCCTTCTCATGCAGAATAATATACCATATTTTGATTATCCATTAATCTGTTGACAAATACTTTAGTTATTTCTACCTCTTGGTTGTTGTGCATAATGCTGGTATGAACACTGGCATACAAGCATCTCTGTTTCTTGTTGTTATTTTTTAATGTTTAGTTATTTTTGAGAGAAGACAGACAGAATGCGAGTCGGGGAGGGGCAGAGGGAGAGGCAGACAGAATCTGAAGCAGGCTCCAGGCTCTGAGCTGTCAGCATAGCGCCTGACCATGAGATCATGACTTGAGCTGAAGTTGGATGCTTAACTGACTGAGCCACCCTGGCGCCCCAAGTATCTCTGTTTTTAATACGTGGGCATACAATGAATTTTTGTTTTTAATTCTTTTGGGTATATATGTATAATTACCTCTTGATATCATTGATAGTTCCAAGAGACCACAGACCCCCAGGGACTGTCCCATTCATTTTTAAAGAGTCTTTTTTTTTTTTAATTTTTATTATTTTTTTTAATGCTTTATTTATTTTTGATACAGAGAGAGACAGAGGATGAGAGGGGGAGGGTCAGAGAGAGAGAGGGAGACACAGAATCTGAAGCAGGCTCCAGGCTCTGAGCTAGCTGTCAGCACAGAGCCTGACGCGGGGCTCGAACCCACAAACATGAGATCTGACCTGAGCCGAAGTCGGAGGCTTAACCGACTGAGCCACCCAGGTGCCCCTGTCCCATTCATTTTTATATCCTCAGGTCTGGCAAGGCCAAACACAGAAGGAAGGTGTATGAGTTTGATACATGAATAATGATAATTCTTTACATCTGTGAATCACATTGCAGTTTATAAAGTATCATTTCTTAAAATCCGATTTTCACAATGACCCTGTGAAGCATGTAGGAGAATCTGCTTGTATTATTTCCATTTTCCAGAGGAGAACAGTGAAGGGAAGAGGGTTAGTGTCAGACACTTATGATTCAAATTCAGATCTTTTGCCTCCTAGCTAAACTCTATTTTCATTCTATCTTGTTATTTTGCCTATTATTTTGGAAAAGTCATTGGTGGAACGTATCCAGTCTTACTGAAAGTTGATTGCCCATACCCTGAAAGTAATAAAGGCTTTTCTGTAAAAGAGCGGGACAGTCTGAGGCGTCTTGATTTGTCCTTATTACCTAGTAAAATAGTTCCTGTACTTGAAATTTAAAAACAATCCAGACTGATCTTTTAACTTCACAGATTTGATTGGGTTATTGCTCTGTATAAAACCTTTCAAGGGCTTCACACACACACACACACACCCCACCACTACTACCACCACCACCACCACCACCACCACCACCAATAACAACAACAAACCCTTAACAAGTTTACCCAATCTGTAGGGTCTAGCTCTTAAATTCTAAACTCCAATCCTGATAGTGATGAGACAATGCACTTGAATGAGTGGGCTGGCTAGGGGTGAGGTGACGTAGCAGTGAGTGCTGTGTCCGTGAGAACTGACAGTGAGTCGTGGGAACTGGGCAGGCTTGGCACATACATGCTCCTGCTGAGGCAGGCAGCCAGTATTTGGTTTGTTGCCAGGGGGGCAAACAGACCCAGTATGGGCAGATCTTTAAACTTCTTAGAGAAACAGAAATTTTGATATTTTGTGTGAATTTTATATATTTTTAATAGGCCTTACTTTTTAGAGTAGTTTTAGGTTCACAGCAAAATTGAGAGGAAGGTGTAGAGATTTCTCCTTTACTTTCTGTCCTCACTCAAGCATAGCCACGCCTATTATCAACATCCTCGGGGCGTCTGGGTGGCTCAGTCGGTTAAGCCTCCGACTTCGGCTCAGGTCAGATCTCACGTTCGTGGGTTAGAGCCCCGCGTCAGGCTCTGTGCTGACAGCTAGCTCAAAGCCTGGAGCCTGCTTCCTGTTCTGTGTCTCCTTCTCTCTCTGCCCCTCCCCCTCTCATGCTCTGTCTCTCCCTGTATCAAAAATAAATAAAACATTAAAAAAAATTTAAACATCCTCTACCAGTGTGGTGTATTTGTTATAACTGATGAATCTATGTGGACATAGCATCCCCTAAAATCTTCTGTGCAACTAATTTAAATTTAAAAACCAATTGGGAACACCTGGGTGCTTTGGTTGGTCAAGCGTCTCACTCTTGATTTCTGCCCAGGTCATGATCTCACAGTTCATGAAACAGCACTAGGCTGACTGAGCCAGCCCGGCACTGGGCTCTGTGCTGACAGCATGGAACATGCTTGGAATTCTCTCCCTCCCTCTCTTTCTGCCCCTCTCGTGCTCTCTCTCTCACACACTCTCTCTCTCCCTCTCAAAATAAATATATAAACATTAAAAACAAAACAAAACAAAAACCAGTTGGGCTTGGGGTGCCTGGCTGGCTCAGTCAGAAGAGCATGCCATTCTTGATTCCAGGGTAATGAGATCAGGTGCCCCACACGGAGATGCCCCACATTGGGCATGGAGTCTACTTTAAAAAATTTTTTTAATGTTTATCTATTTTTGAGAGACTAAGAGACAGAGTATGAGCAGGGGAAGGGCAGAGAGAGAAGACACAGAATCTGAAGCAGGGTCCAGGTTCTGAGCTGCCAGCACAGAGCTGGGTGGAACTCATGAACGAGAGATCATAACCTGAGCCAAAGTCGGCCACTTAACCGACTGAGCCACCTGGGTACCCCTAAAATTTTTTAAGGTTTATTTATTTGAGAAAGAGACACAAAGCATGAGTGGGGGAAGGGCAGAGAGAGAGAGAGGGAGAAAGAGAAAATCCCAAGTATCTCTGCACTATCAGCGGAGATCCTAATGCAGGGCTGGAAACCCGAACCATGAGATCATGACCTGAACCGAAGTCAGACACTTAACCAACTAAGTCACCAGGGTGCCCCAGGCATGGAACCTACTGTAAAAAATAATAATTAAAATAAAATAAAAACCAGTTGAGCCAAAATGAGTGTGAATCCAAGAAAACGGAATAGGCTGGGTGCTACCCACAGGGCACAGGGACCTCAGCTCTCTTTCCACGTTTCTCCTCTCTTGGTCTACGTCCCTCTATATTCTGACCCTGCTGGACATCTTTCAATACTTTTAATGCAGTGGTTCTTGACACTAGCTGCACGTGAGGATTACTGGGGAGCAGGAGGGAAAAAAAAGTGATGCCTGGGTCGCACTTCTAGATATTATATCATTAAGGCTCTCCAGGTGACTCTCCTGTTCAGCAGGATCAATAAAATGTATTTGCTAACCAGACTTCTGCCTCCAGCTTCGCCTTCCTCTGGTTAATTTTCCACACTGCAGCAAGAGGAATCTCTTTAAAACATAAATCTGATCGAGTCACTTGCCTGCTCAAAACGCTCCCAGGGTCGCTCTTTGACATCAGGATAAATCACTTTGCATGATCAGGAGGTCCTTCAAGCTCTGATCCCTGCTGAGCTTTCCAGCCTCATTTCTTCCTATGACTTCTGCTCCTCCTCACTATGAATGCACTTTATTTCAGCTACCCTGAACTTCTGAAGCTCCATGATGCTTTCACCCCTGAGCCTTGGAATATGTACAACCGGAGGAGCCTGTATGAGACTAGTCACCAGGGCACTGTTGGGGTTAAGGAGCAGGTGAGGGGATCTGAAATGGGATAGGGAGGAGACCAACACTAGTGTTATCCTCAGACAGATGGGAACCTTCTTAAAGGCAGAGATTATAATTAGTATTGCTATTTTCCCAATTCTTTAGGTCCAAGCCTTGAGTATATGAGGCAAATTATGAAGTTCATATAATTGAATTATATCTTCAAAAAACTATTCTGTAGGCTGCTGGGTTTTTTGGGGAGGAGGCTCATTCTTTTATTATTTTTGTTATTGTTCGAGGTTTATTGAAGATATTACAGCAGAGCAGAAAGAGTCAACGGCTCCATGTGGTGTTTTGAAATTCATTCCAACTGTAGGCCGAGTGACCTGCAGATTGGGCAGACTCTCAAAGTCCAAGAGTTTCAACATTTCCTTAGTGTCAGGATCAACGTCAATGATCTCCTGATCCAGTGCTGAGACCTCAGATATATAATTATCCCTCCTTTCTCTCTTCTCCTCCTGCAGCTTGACGGAGATCCCTCTCACCAGACCTCTCTGAATCTGCTTCATCAGATATGACATACCCTGGTGTCTTGTGAAGCTTCTGGCTGGGAATAATGGCAGTTTAGGGAGGAGGCTCGTTTTTAACCAGAATGAGAGTCAGAGTACAACAGTAGCAGTAACAAGCCATTTATTCATTCAACTACACTAATATTTATTGGTCATTTACTGTGTGCCTGGCATGTTGGGTCTATAAAGACAATTAGGGGACTTACCACCTGTTGGTTAAGACTGGAAAATCCATCAATGATTAGAAACTGTGTAAAGGGTTGGGAGGAAGGGAAGCTAGCTCAGATTTAGGATATTGCAGTAAAACTTACTAAAGAGAGAATGCCTAATTCGAGTCCTGACGGACAAGCAGAAGTCTCAGGTGTGTGTGTGTGTGTGTGTGTGTGTGTGTGTGTGTGTGTGTGTTGGATAGGCCTGGTGAAAAGGAGGGAATTTCAGTTTAAAGGGGCAGGTGATCTAAAGCTTTATAGTTAAAGGAAGGCATGGCGGATTCTGGAAAGTGAAAGTAATAATTCTACAAGTCTGAATCTGAATGATTCTAGGACCTCTTTCCAGGGATCTCATGTTCTAGCTTAACTCCTCAAGTCCTGGTTTAACATAGCTGAAATAGCATCTAATTGATGCTATTTAATCTAAGGTAAATATAACTTAGTGTCTGGCTGGTGAATTACACCCCCCAAGAATCTCTTAAGAGACTGTAGAGAAGAGAAGGAGGAAGGGTGAAATGACAGTCAGTCAGAGGATGAAGGTGACATTTATATTGCAGTTACCTCTCAACAGTCACCTTCCTTGGGCACTCTCTCCGTCAAAAAGGACGTTTGCCCAACAGTTAAAACTTGCATCCAGCAAATGTAGAGTCCTTGCTTCTCTTATGCAGATGACAAGCAAGGTTCTCCTGGGGTCACACAGCGGGGGCCTGACATTTGGAGAATGTGATTGATGAGTTCTGTCCTCCCACAGAGGAGCCCCATGGTGAGAAAGGACTCCAGAAGCCAAATAGCTGGGGGACTTTCCAAACCAAACATCTGCAATGAAATGCAGGACCCGCTGAGCTGTGCTGAGCTAGCCAGCTACACACACAGCCCTGTGGCTCCCATGGGAGCTTATCCCCAGCCAGACTGTCCACCCTTAAAACAGCTCTTAATTCTAGCTTTCTTCCTAGATGACTCCTACCAAAGTATCCTAGAGGAAAGGGATCACATAGTTGGTGTAAGTTTCTCAGATTGTCTGTTGCCTGGTCGAAAGCCAAGCCCCAAAGGTGTGCGCTGTAAGGTTGTAGGCAGATTGAGAGTTCACGTGTCACCTAATATGAATAGGTTAGATGAGGTACCAGTCCAGGGCATTATGAGGGCCCGGGCTTTGGAAGGAGGGGCTCACAGGGAAGAAGACATTCCAAAGAAGAGGAAAGCTTGGGTGGAGGAGGTCCTTAAAGGCAACTAACCTACTTTAGAATTTTCTCTAGGATTGACCAATACCTGAGTCATTATTAAATCCATTGTTTTTGTCCCTCCTCTTTTATCCTCTATCACTATCTAGAAAAAATGACTAATTGCAACAGATCCTTTACATAATCAGTGAATAGTTTATAGTTCTTTGAGAACTCCTCAACTCTCTACAACCATTAGTAATTATGAAAGCTGAGCAGAAATTGAGCTCACTCACTCGTGAAGCAAGAAGTCTCAGATACTAGCTGAGAAGAGACATGATTTCAATTTGTGCTGGGATCATCACAGTTTCCTTCTTATTTAGATCTCATATAGACTTGTGATACGGGTATTATTTCTGTTTTCAAAATTACTGCCTTTTGTAGCCTTTGGTGTTATTCTTGCATAGTAGAGATCAGCTATTGTAAATCCAAATGCCATGGACCTACTCTGAACTGGATGCAGCACCTTACTTTATTAAAACTCAGTGTAAAAAATAAAATCTACTGTAAAAATATCATTAGGTGACAACAGAAATGAATGCTTATATCCACCAAAAGATATGTACTCTTTTATTTGTGAAGCCAAAAACCAGAAAAATCTAATGTCCATCAATGTAAGTTGTGACCATCATACAATGGAATACAACACAGCAATGAAAAAGAGTGAACTATTGGTACAATGCAGCAGCATGGATGAATCTCACAGACATAATGTAAGAAGTCAGAGCGAACATGTCTAGATACACAAGTGAAGTTCAAAAACAGGCAAAAGGAACCTATGATGATAAAAATCAGGATGTTATACTTGGTGGGTCTGGGTATTCAGTGGTTATACTTGGTGGGGATCTGCTGACCGAGAGGGATACAAAGGAGCTTCTGGAAGGTTGGAAATACTTTCTATAGAGATCATGGATACCCAGGTGTATACATGCATAAAAATTCACCTTACTGTGCATTTCAGATTTGCGCACTTTACTGTCTACAAGTTATATCTAAAAAACATAGAAATCTGTGTGAGAAGCATCTGCCTCTCTCCTCTCTTATAGGATTCAGAATAGGAAAGAGTCAGTAGGTATGGAAATAAAGCAAAACATGTAGTGAGATGGCCCCTGAGAGAAGAGTGAACAGACACCATGAGTGGAAAATGTGTTAAAATTAATTTGTGGGTAGAATGGGTGACCTTGGCTGTTTATGATAGCACGTATCAGGCCTACTAGGCATCAGCAATATACTAAACTTCACTCTGATTTTTCTTTCATCAATAAATCACTTAGACTGTCTGAATGGTTAATTTTTTATTTTTAACTTTTTTAAAGTAAATAATTACATGTATACAGTAAAGGAAATAAATCCTTTATGATATGGATTATCATCAAGTGAACACATCCAAATAACCACCTACCATCCAAGCCAAGTAGAAGAATGTTACCTTTATCCCAAAGCTTCTCTGTGTCCATCTCATTTAAATTTTTTATTTTTATTTTTTGTTAACAGTTCATTGATTTTAAGTAAATTTATACTGTTGTGCAACCATCACCACAATCCACTTTTATTTTATTATTATTTTTTAAGTAGGCTTCATTCCCTATGGACTTTAAGATCAAGACATGAGCTGAGATCTAGTGGGATGCCTAACCGACTGAGCCACCCAGGTGTTCCCACAATCCACTTTTTGAGCACTTCTCTTATCTCAAAAAGTTCCCTTTTGCCATTAACTCTAGGCAACCACTTATTTGCTTTCTGTCTTTGTGGTTCTGCTTTTCTAGAAATTTCATATAAATGGAATCATGGAATACATTGTCTTCTTTCCTTAGCATGATATTTTTGAAGTTCATGCACTTGTTGCATGCATCAGTAATTTGTTCCTTTTTATTGCTAAAGTATTTATTACTGTATAAATATACTGCACTGTTTATTCATCAATTGATGGACATTTGGATTGTTTCCAATTTAGGCTGTTATGAATAATGCCACTATGAATATTTGTGAGCCAGCATTGGTTGGACGTGTATTTTCATTTTTCTTAAATACATACATAGAAGTGGAATTGCTAGGATGTATTTATATTTAAGTTAGGAAAATGCCAAACTTTTCCCAAGTAACTCTCATTTTACATTCCCACCAGGAACGCTTGAGAATTCCAATTGCTCCACAATCTCACCAATGTTTATTTTCAGTCTCTTTGCTTACAGGCATTCTTGTGAATCTGTAGTTCTCTGTGGTATTAACTTTCATTTCCCTAGTGATTAATGCTGTTGAAGATTTCTGCAAATGCTTATTAGCCATTTGAATATCCTCTCTGATGAAATGTCTACTCAAGTCTTTTGCCTTATTTTTTATTGGCTTGTTTGTCTTTCTGTTATTGCACTGTAGTTCTTTTTTTTAATGGTTTTTATTTATTTTTGAGAGACAGAGAGAGACAGCGCAAGCAGAGGAGGGTCAGAGAGAGAGGGAGACACAGAATGCAAAGACAGGCTCCAGGCTCTGAGCTAGCTGTCAGCACAGAGCCCGACAAGGGGCTTGAACCCACGAACTGCAAGATCATGACCTGAGCCGAAGTCAGATGCGCAACCGACTGAGCCATCCAGGCGCCCCTATTGCGTTGTAGTTCTTAATGTGTTCTGGATAGTAGTTCTTTATCAGATATATGCTTTGCAAATATATTCTCCCAGTCTGCTTTGTATTTGTGTTTCTTAATGATGTCTTTTGAAGTGCAAAATTTTAAACTATTTTTTCTTGGTATATAATTCACACACCATAAAATCCATCCTTTTATTTTATTTTTAATGTTTATTTTTTCTTGAGAGAGAGAGTGAGAGAGCAAAAGTGGGGGAGGGGCAGAGAGAGAGGGAGACACAGAATCAAAAGCAGACTCCAGAGCATGACCTGTCAGTACAGAGCCCAATGCCAGGCTTGAACTCACGAACCACAAGAGCATGACCTGAGCTGAAGTTGGACACCCAACCAACAGAGCTACCAAGGATCCCCAAAATTTACCTTTTTAAGCTATACAATTAGGGCACCTGGGTGGCTCAACTGGTTAAGCATCCAACTCTTGATTTCGGCCCAGATCATGACTTCACAGTTAGTGAGTTCACACTCATGCTCTTTCTTTCTCTCTCTCTCAAAAATAAGGAAACATTTTAAAAAATAAATTGTACAATTAAATGACTTTTAGTATAGCCACAGGTTGTACATCCACTGCCACTATCTAATTCCAGAACATTTTCATCATCCCCAAAAGAGATGTTTACCCACGAGCAGTCACCCCCCATTCCTTCCCATTCCTTTCCCCCATCCCCTGAACCACTAAGTTATATTCTGTCTCCATGGATTTGCTTTATTCTAAACATTTCATATAAATGGAGTATTATGTAGCCTTTTGTTTCTGGCTTCTTTTGTTTAGCATACTGTTTTTAAGGCTTATCCATATTGTAGCATTTATCATTACTTTATTCATCTTTTATGGATAACTAATATTCCATTGTATGGATATATCACATTTTATTTATCCATTCCTCAGATTGTGAACATTGGAGTTGTTTCCACTTTCTGGCTACTGTTAATGCTGCTGTGAACATTTATGTGCAAGTTTTTGTATGGACAGGTGTTTTCCATTCTCTTGGGTATATACACCTTGGAGTAGGCCATGTTGTGACTCTATGTTTGACTTTTTGAGAAACTGCCATATTGTTTCGCACAGCAGCTGCAACATTTTATAGTCCTAACAGCAATATGCAAAGCTTCCAATTTCTCCGTATCCTAGCCAACATTTGTTATTATCCATTTTTTAGAATTCTAATCGTGTGTGTGAAGTACTATCTCAAATGGTTTTGATTTGCATTTTCCTAAAAAGTAATGATGTTGAGTTTATTGGCCATTTGTATATCTCCTTTGGAGAAATGTCTATTCAAATCCTTTGCACATTTTAAAATTAGGTTATTTGTCTTTTACTATTGAGTTGTAAGAGTTCTTTATTGATTCTGGATACTAGACTCTAATCAAATACATGATTGCTAATATTTTCCATGTTCTAAATGAGGTGGTAGTTATACTGGTATATACAAGTATTAAAACACACTGAACTGTACATTTTAAAATGTACATTAAAAACTGTACACTTAAAAACTAAGTGTCAG
>NC_043703.1:113376099-113404233 GCF_006229205.1 Suricata suricatta | reverse complement strand
GAGAGAGACAGAGCATGAGAGGGGGAGGGGCAGAGAGAGAAGGAGACACAGAACCGGAAGCAGGCTCCAGGTTCTGAGCTAGCTGTCAGCACAGAGCCCAATGCGGGGCTGGAACCCACGAATGTGAGATCTGACCTGAGCCGAAGTCGGAGGCTCAACCGACTGAGCCACCCAGGTGCCCCTGTAGCACTTTAATTTAAAGAGTGTTCTGGGGAGAAAAATTGATTGCCTTGAGTAGCAGGCCTGGAGTGGGTAGAATAAAGCAACATGACTTCAGAGTCCTTGAAAAAAAAACTAAGGTTTTAGTCAGATGTGTGAAGTGAGAGAGAAAACAACTGTTATAGAAAGATGTGGCAACTGGCAGTTTCAGGAAGCTAGAAGGAGCAGACATCAGGTATTACTGGTTCAACTCGAAGGAAGATCCCTTGACTCAAAACAATTTTGGCTGATGTTTTGTAAACTCAGGCCTTTGTTGCCCTTATCTATGATGCAGGGATGATGATCAAAAGCCACCCATCCATGTCAGTGAACCAGGCCTGACAGCCTGGATGCCAGGATGGGCTTTGTGAATGTGGGATGAAAGGCACTGGGCAAGAACAAAGGAGGTCTGGTAGGTGTCTCCCAAGGCTAGCCTCAGCTTTTGGCACTGAAGCCTGAGGACATGGCCAGGCAAAGAAGGTAACTTCACAAAATGGATGGAATTTTTTAATGGACATGCTTATATTTGTGTGAATTTGAGAATATCCACCTCGTGGCTGTGTCTATCACCCTCAGGGCTTTCGCACCTGCTACCAGCCGGCTGTCCAAACTAATGGAGGCGACACTGCTTTATTGTCTACCAGGCACTTACCTTGTTTCTTTATTTTTTTTTTTTACACGTCTATTATCTGTTGTGTCTTTGCCAGAGTGTAATCCTGGGGGAGCAGAGATCTGACCATATTTTTCTCGGCACTGTGCCTGGCCAGTAGTAGGCATGCAGTCAGTAGTTGAATTAATGATTCAAAAATTTTTTCTTTAAATTTCCAACTCAGACACCTCTTTTAATGCCAATTGGACAATCCCACCTAAATGTCTCAGATACTTAAACCTTGAAATGACCAAAATGCAGTTCTTTTTGTCTCTGCTCTTACCTCCAGCCAATGGTTAAGCCAAGAACTTGGGAGCCATTTTCCACCATGATCTCTTACATGGATTCCTGTAGCAGCCTCCTGTTGAAACTGCCTCCTCTCGTGTTCTCTCTCAGATTCACCTCCTGAGTGACCTGCTGAAACCCAAGTTTGATCACGTCACACCACTGCTTAAAACTCTTGGGCAGCTCCTCATGGTCCTTATATAAAGACCCAATTATCTTAGGAGGTCACAAAGGTCTTTGCTCCTGTGGCTCTTGCTCACGTCTCCAGCTGACCCACATGTCTCAGCTTTAGCCATACTTGAGCTGCTTGCAGTTCCAAGTGTGGCTGCTATTACATTCCTCAGCCTCTGCTTCTCCTCTGCTCTTACCTTTCCTGTGGATCCTCCTTTCCTGGGCCACTTCACCTATGAAAACTTGTTTGACCAGTATTGTATTTCTCAAGACTCTTGATTTTGAGGGACAGAAACCCAAATCAAAGTAGCTTCAGTTAAAATGGGATATATTCACTCATGTAAATAAGGACTGGATGGAGGCAGCCTCAGGAATGGCTAGATCCAGACAAAAATGAAGCTGTTATCACTCTCTCTGTCTCAACTACACCACACACACACACACACACACACACACACACACACACACACATTTTGGTTTCTTGTTATGAGTTGATTTCATTCCCTCTTGTTAGGGAAAAATGTGGTCAAGGGAGCTCCAGGCTTACATACACTTTGGTCACCCCAGGGGAGAGTGGAGTCTTATTTCCCCTGGTTTCAGCTTATAAAAATTATGGGAGAATCTAAGATTAGCTTAGCTGTAAACATGTACTCAGCTGTACATGTACCTGTGGCTGGAGGGGAAAAATTATAATTGGCTAAGACTTGGACTGTTCCTCCTGACCTGGGGAAGGAGAATGTGTATTCCCTTTGTTGGAGAACTATTCTCCAATAAAAGAAAGTACTGTTATCAGGAAAAGAGAATAGACCACTAATATCTACCTATAATCACCTTCTCACCCCTCCTTCCCTCTCCTTTCTTATTCCCATTTTGTCCTCTGTGCAGAGGCAGAGGGACCAAGGGGGGACAAAATAGATTTGTGAGTCAGACACAGATTCAGTTATTAGCTTTACAATAACTGTGTGATCTTGAGAAAAGTTTTAAGCCTCTTTGTGCCTTTACTTTCTCATCTATACAGTATTTTAGGAGAGTTGTGAGGATTAATGACAACATAGGCAAAGTGTCTGGCACACAGTAGCTACCAATATTATTAATACTTGTAACACTTAATTGTATTTGCCTATCTCCTCCTTCTAGCCCATGAATTACTTTGGGCAGGGCCTTGTTTTAGGAACAGTAAAACTCAGTTATAATAGCAGGGCTCAAATATGTCATAGACTGGTGTGTCAGCTTGCTAGGTCTGCTAGGACAGCTACCAGGGACCATGTGGCTTGAGCCACGGAAGTTTATTTTTTACAGTTCTGTAGGCTAGAAGTCTGGGATCACGATGTCCGCAAGGTTGGTTTCATCTGAAGACTTTCTCTTCGGCTTGTAGATGGCTGCCTTCTCTCTGTATCTTCCTGTGGTCTTTGCTCCAAGTGTGTTATGTGCTATCTCTAAACACAGTCACACACGAGGTACTGGAGGTCATGTGAATTTTTCAGGGACACAATTCAGCCCATTACTGAAAATCCATGTATGATAAGGCAAGCTTTTAGGATAAGGGAACCATTTAGTTGTGTCCTTCTCACTCTTGGCTTTATAATGATCCATTTTTATATAGTCTTTTTTTTTTTTAATTCTCCAAAGCACTTTCACATTTATTACTTGATTTTACTGTGTTATACCAGAGGGCCCGCCCTCCCTCCCTCCCTCCCTTCCTTCCTTCTCCTGAACAGAATTGACCAGGGGATCCAAAGACTCAAGGTTTGGGTGCCTGGGTGGCTCAGTCATTCGAGTGTCCGGCTTTGGCTCACATCATGATCTCACGGTTCGTGGGTTTGAGCCCCGCCTCAGGCTCTGTGCTGACAGCTAGCTCAGAGCCTGGAACCCGTCTTCAGATTCTGTGCCTCCTCCTCTCTCTGACCCTCCCTTGCTCAAGCTGTTTCTCTCTCAAAAATAAATAAAACATAAAAAAAAAAAAAAAAAAGACACAAGGTTAACAAAAATGGTCAGCAGGGGGCGCTGTGAACAAGCCCTGCGAAACCGGAGGGCTGTAGTTTCGAACCTAGACCTGGAGCAGGCACAGCATCAAACCAACCAACTCAGGCACCTCTCCACATTGAGTGCCTGGCTATTGGTTGGGCTCAAGCTGAACCATGGTTGTCCTCTCAGGACATCTCATCACAAATTATGTCCCAGCCCTGGGACCTGACCCAGTGTAAACGCTCTCCCATGCATACAAGCTGAGTAGACAACACAGGGTGTTCAGTGGGAACCCAGCCAGCTTTTCAACCCTGCCTGAGTCCCAGGAAATAAAATACTAATATTTGATAAAGCCTGTGTCCACAGGGATGGCAGTGGGCCCTGGGGTGGACACACTATGGACAGCAGGCTGGCACCGGAGAAAGGTTGAGTGTTGTGAGCGGTCTCTCAGTCACATGCCCTTACTTCAGCCCCAGTGACCAGTCTTCTTAATTTTTTTAAATGTTTATTTATTTTTGAGAGAGAGAGACAGATGTGAGTTGGGGGAGGGAGAGAGAGAGAGGGAGACACAGAATTTGAAGCAGGCTCCAGGCTCTGAGCTGTCAGTACAGAGTCTGATGCAGGACCTGAACGCATGAACTGTGAGATCATGACCTAAGCCGAAGTCATACGCCCAACCGACTGAGCCACCCAGGAATCTCCACAGTGTCCAGTCTTCTTATGCTTCCTCCTGCTTTGATTCTTAGGAGTAGGTGCTTATAGTCTGCCAACTCGTTTATATCTGAAATCCTGTGGTGGGTGCCTTCAGTTCCATGGCGTCCTTCCTTCATCCTGGAAACAGAACATTCCCCTCCTTTGGTAAAGTAAACTCCCCAGTCTATGGGATTCGAGTGGGGTTGCCAATTACAGTGTTCTCACATATCCATCCTGATCCCATCCTCACGACAGGAAAGAGCCAGACTTATAGGAAGGCAGACCTGAAGGAGAAGTCTCCAAAAAAGGGAGAAACATGCTCAGAATCTAGGGTCAGTTGTCTTTAAATTCGTTTTTTTTTTTAATTTTTTTAAGTGTATTTATTTATGAGCGATAGAGGCAACATAAATGGGGGAGGAGCAGAGAGAGAAGGAGACAGAATCTGAGGCAGTCTCCAGGTTCTGAGCTGTCAGCACAGAGCCTGACACAAGGCTCAAACTCACGAACCATGAGATGATGACCTGAGCCCAAGATGGACGCTTAACCAACTGAGCCACCCAGGTGCCCCAAGTTCAGATGTCTTTAAAAAGTTGGAAAGATGTCACCTACCAGATACTGCTGTCCCATTTGGGATCTCATTTGGGACAGAGGTGAGGACTGAAGACTGTTTATACCCCACTTTTTAGTGGAAGACAGAGCAGTGGAAAGTAAAGGTTTTTGAAGTGGGTCCTTCTGTCCCTTTCTCCTATTCAAGGCAAGCAGCCAGGTCCTTGTGTTCCTCATCAGGTGCAGTCCCTGCTGTAAGGTAGAAAGCAAAAGCTTCTAAAATATGTTTTTAAAAAAAATGTGTTTGGGGTGGGAGTGGTGTGTATAGAGGCTAAATCCTTCGAAGTCTAAACTCCTTAGAGAGTGAGATGCCTCAGGAGAAGAGGAGACACCTGCAGGGAAGAAGTGGCAGCAGTGGAGAACTGGCTGTAACTCAGGGCTCCGCCCTTGTCCCAAAGCTACTGGCTAAACATTTCCTGCAAACCATGGCAAGAGTGACCTTTTCCCAATCTTCTTCAGGTAAATGGCTCCTTCCTTGGTTGGGGAGAGTGAGTGACAGGGGCTTCTCTTCTAAAAAGTGCTTCTCTCCTAAAAAGCAGTCTGGAAGGTTCTTCATGGAAACAAATGAGATGGAGACAGAGGGTGTCCTCCCGCAGTCCTTCTTTCCTTTCTTTTTCTTTTTACCTCCTATGTACTGGAAATGTTAGAATCGAAGCCAGCAGGGTGTGGCGGTTGAGAGGACGACTTTGGAGTCAGACAGAATTTGGGTCCACACCCAGCTCACACACACTCCGTGTGATGCTGCGTAAAGTGGAGGAGAGTTAGAAGGAGAAGTATCATGATGTGCTCTGTTCATCGCTTCTCTCAGAGAATCTGGGTGGGCCCCAAGGAACCCTGCCTCACCTTCTCTGAGCCAGTGTGCTGAATGGTGGTAGCTGTCCAAAGAAATGTGGGTAGATCTAGGCAATATCCTGACAATTTGTGCAGAACTCAGGCCTCAACAGCCCAAGACACTCTCTTGTCTGCCTCTTTTTTTTTTAATGTTTTATTTATTTTTGATACAGAGATAGACAAAGCATGAGAGGGGGAGGGGCAGAGAGAGAAGGAGACACAGAACCAGAAGCAGGCTCCAGGCTCTGAGCTAGCTGTCAGCACAGAGCCTGATGTGGGGCTCGAACCCACAAACGTGAGATCTGACCTGAGCCGAAGCCGGAGGCTTAACCGACTGAGCCACCCAGGCGCCCCTTGTCTGCCTCTTTCAGGCACATCTAAAAACAAAATGCCAAACTGGAGATCTTGCCCCTAATGTCTTTGATACTTCTTAGTGAGTGAGTCGGTAGCTCCCATGGCTTTTCTGAATTTTAATTTCCTCACCCATAAAATGGAAATAAAAATATAGCCTCATTGCCTTTTGTGGATAGAGATTAAGAGGCCCAGAACCTTTTAACCATTGCAAATTTGTTACTGAGGTTTTCTAGAGTTTCCCAGTGGATTAAATTAGGATCATGACTGGTATGGTTGCTTTTCCTTGGCTGAAAGAAAAATGCCACCATTAACCTTTAATTATTCCCCACAAATCCAAAGGAAAAGTCCTTGGCCCTGATCCTAATGGAACTGTTAAAGCTATTTTCCTACTCAGAGTTTAAACAGTCAGTAAGCTGGTTTAATAACCTGGTACTTTTTTTCTATTGCTTTTCTCTATATAATGTGAAGGACCAAAATGCATGTTGGGGCAGGTGCCAAACATCTTTACCTTCTTGTTTGCTTGATTTACTCTTTCTTTAAAAAAATTTTTAATGTTTATTTATTTTTGAGAGAGAGAGTGGGTAAGAGAGCAAGCAGGGGAGGAGCAGATAAAGAGAGAGACACAGAATCTGAAGCAGGCTCCAGACTCTGAGCTGTCAGCATAGAACCTGATGTGGGGCTCAAACTCAGAAACCACGGGATCATGACCTGAGCTGAAGTCAGATGCTTAACTGACTGAACCACCCAAGGGCCCGATTTACCCTTTCCTCCTACTGTTTTCATTTGGTAGTATTGTTGAAGTGTGTGTGTGTTTGTGTGTGTGTGTACATGTTGTGTACATGTGTGTATGGGTATATAGGAATGCTTATATGTGGTCTGTTCAGAGGGAAATAGACTTAAGAAGCACAGGACGGTAACACATGGTGTGTAACACCCCCTCCCACTCCAGGAACACACACCCCAGGAAAAGGAAAGTCCAAGAGAAAAATGAAGGAAAAAAATGGAAATAAACTGAGATGAAGATAGGCAATACAGAAAAGCCTATGTACAAAAACCATGTTTTTCCTTTCTCAATTTCATGCTCTTTTCCTTTTTTACTGAATTCAGAATTTTTTCCCTTCTTATTTCTATACATCTCTTTTCACTTTCGTGCCCTTATTAACTCAACCTCATTAACACTCCCAAAACCAGAAGTCATTATCCTGACACCATCCGCTGCCCTCAAGTCCTACTTCTCTCTCTGAATTCCCCCATCTGTTCTCAGGTTCTAATTGAGGTCAGCTGCCCACATTAAAAACAATAACAACAACTCAGAATCATTCCTTATTCTAAAAATCTGCTTTATCAAGATATAATTTACCTGCAACAAATCCTCACCCATTTTAAGTGTTCAGTTTAAGGCATTTTAAAGAAATGTATGCAGTCATATAACTGTCAGTATAATTAAGACATCAAATATTTCCATTACTCCAGAAAGTTTTCTTTCTGTCATCACAGTGTTGCCTTTCCTAGAATGTTCATATAAAGGGAATTAAATGGTAGGTAGTTTTTTGTGTCTGGCCTCTTTTCTCAGCATGTTCTTTTTGAGCTTTGTCCATGTTGTTGCACGTAGTGGTAGCTCATTCATTTTTATTGCTGAGCAACACTGCTCTGTACAGAAGCATCAAAGTTGTTTGTTTATCCATTCACCTGTTGACGCACATTTGCACTGTCTTCAGTTTGGGGTTATTGTGAATTAACAGCAATGAGTATTCACATAAAGGTCTTTTGTGGACATATATCTTCACTTCTTTGGGAGTAGAATTTCATTTGATTTCTAGGAAGAGAATTGCTGGGTTGGATGGTTAGTGTAGCTTACCTTTAATAAACATGAATCAACTATTTTCCAAAGGGAGTCCATGATTTTCATTCCCACCAGCAATGTATGAAACTTCCAGTTGCTCCATATCATTGTCAACATTTTGTACTGTCAGTTTTTAAAATTTTAGCCATTTTTGTGGGTGTGTTAGCATTACTTCATTGTCCTTTTAATTTATATTTTCCAGATGACTAATGTGTTGAGGATATTTTCATGTGCTTATGTGTCTTAAGTATAACTTCTTTGGTAAATTGTCCAGATTCTTTGCCCATTTAAATACTGAGTTGTTTTTTTTCTTCTTATTGATTTTATAAGAATTCTTTACATATTCTGGATATAAGTCCTTTATCAGATACATATTTTGCCTATGAAAGTAACCTGAAATAGAGTCATGAACAAGTTTTCCCCATCAATGTTATTTACAATTATGATGAAATTGGAAGCAAGTTACAATCTAATAAAAGGAGGCCTGTCTGCTTCTTTATGATTTATAAAAATATTTTACAGTCATTTAATGATATTAAAAATTGTAAAGATCTGAAAACTTGCTTTTGATATAATTTTAAGCAGAAAATAAAATTACATATAATATCAGCTATGCATTTAAAAAGCCTATAAGTATGTGCTGAAATAATAAGAATGATAGCCTTATTTTCTATTCTTTTCTATATTTTTCAAGATTTATACAGGAATCATGCCTTAGATAAAAAAGGAAAAGAATCTCAGGGTGCCTCAGTGGCTGGGCTGATTAAGCATCTGACTCTTGATCCCAACTTAGGTCTTGATCTCAGGATCATGAGTTCAAGCCCTGTCTTGGGTTCTACACTGGTCATGAAGCCTACTAAAATAAAATAAAATAAAATAAAATAAAATAAAATAAAATAAAATAAAATTAAAGGGAAAAGCATCTCATAAAGTACATGGTTAAAGGAGTGGTTCATGCTTCCTTTACAAGCTCACCTGAATTTTGGTATGATTTGTGATACCCATTAGTTACCAAGTGAGTTTGTTAATTGCTTAACATACTGCCCAAAAGATTTGAACTATATTTCCATCTCTGTCCTTGAACTCTAGGCAGTTTTCCTTCCCACCTAAAATGGGGTTCCGAACTGTGAAGTACCTAGCAAGGTTGCCTTGTACCTTTCTGAGGAATTGCTTCCCAAGCATGTGCTCTAAAATATGCAAAAGTTCCTGAGCTTATTTTCAATGACTTGGGAAGACTGAGCAGTCATACATGACCTGTTTTAATATTTAGAAGAGAGAATATCTGTGTTTGTCAATAGAGAACAAGACCAAAGACATGCGACCAGAGAGCTGGAGGGAACACAGTGCAGGCAAAGAGAAAGGCTTTGGTTGAAGAAGATACTGGAGTTAAGAAGACAGACAAGAGGGGAAAGAGGAAATGGAGGAAAGAATGGGGAATGGAAGCAAGCAGGTCTCCGCACTGAGAAAGTTCAGACTCTGAATCAGTACTTTGTAGATACATTTTATACCCGTGAAGTCTTAGTCTGTAAATAGTTTGTAACTTCTTACTCATTTTCATTTCTCATTCTCAAGTTATTTGTTATCTTATGAAGCTTGGAAAGAAAGTACATTTATTACTGGGTTTATTGAGAAGAAGTAATTCAGACGTCCCTGTAGGGATTACTCTCAGAAGAAGGCAATTTCTTAAGGTAATATATCTTGAGAAGGTCAATGTTTCAGCTCATAGCAGAGATATTTTTGAACCTGGTCAGTTACTTTATGTAAAGTAGGCAGAAGATACATGTTTGCTGATGAGTCACCCATGAAAACAAGAAATAATATTTAAATGATCATTCAGAAGATCTAGTAGAGGTTGTTTTTTTTCTTTTAATTTGTTAGTCAACAAAATCTAATCAGGATTTTTTTGTTTGAAGCTTGATAAGATGGAAATGCAAAAGGTCAAGAATAACCCACACAACTATGAAGAACAAAGTATAGGACTTCCTCTGCTGGATATTTACATGTGCTATAAATAATTTTGGCACAAGGATGGACATACTGACCAGTGGGATAGAATATAAATCTGGAAAGAGATCCATGTGTATATGGATATTTTATTTATGACAAAAGAGGCATTGCAAAAAAAAAAAGGCACTGAAAAGCAGTAAAGAAAAGATAACTTTCAATAATAGGTGTTGGGACAATTGGAAAATTATGAGGGGAATCTTGACCCCTACTTTATACCATATATAAAAAGTTATTCTACATGTATCATAGACTTAAATGTAAAAGGCAAATAAAGCTTCTAGAGGGCAATATAGAACAAAAGCTTCATGACTTTAAGAAGTACTAGCCATAAAGAAAAAAATTGATACAATATAATGCTATTAATCAAAGTACAAACAAGAGCTACAGATAACCTGTGTGAATCTTAAAAATATATTGCTGAATAAAAGAGGCCAGATCCACAAGAATACATATTGCATAATTCCATTTATATAAGTTTAAATATAGGCAAAAATATTACTGTTTAGGGCTCCACATTTAGGAGATAAAACTATAAAGAAAAGCAAGAAAATAGTTATCACAGATGTTGAGGGAATAATTATCTTTGAAAAGAGAAAAAGTAGTGATAGGGAGCAATCACTTTGAGGATTTTTGGATTAATGGCAACTTTGTAACTTCTGAACCTGGGTATTGCTTTGTGAAATGTCATCAAGTTGTTTTATAGACTTTACCGTTTGTGTATTAGATGGGCCCTAGAAGATATAGAAAAATTTGACTTAAAATTTTTTTTAATGTTTTGTTTATTTTTGAGAGAGAGAGAGATAGCATGAGCAAGGGAGGATCAGAGAGAGAGGCAAACACAGAATCCAAAGACAGGCTCCAGGCTCTGAGATAGCGGTCAGCACAGAGCATGATGTGGGGCTCGAACCCACGAACTGCGAAATCATGACCTGAGCTGAAGTCAGTCACTCAACCGATTGAGCCACCCAGACGCCCTGAGAAAAATTTGAGTAAACTGATAACCATAGAAGATGAGAGCCAAAGATCTACTTCCTAAAAGGGACCATATCTTGTGGCTCTATGCTTAGATTCTGTTTTTAAATGTTTATTTATTTTTAAGGGAGAGAGAGAGAGAGATAGAGAGAGAATCCCAAGAAGGCGCCACAGTGTCAGAGCAGAGTCCAACATGGGCTCAATGTCATGAACAGTGAGATCATAACGTGAGCCAAGATCAAGAGTCAGATGCTTAACTGACTGAGCCATCCAGACACCCCTGTTTATATTCTAACAAACTTTTGAAGAACAAACGTTTTCTGTCTTATACAACTGTTCCTATACTAGCATAATCGTGTAACAGAACCAAATAAGAAAAGCAGAAGACATGAAAAATACTGGTAAGTAAATACTGGTTAATACAAGTTAAGCTCACTTATAAAAAGATCCCAGCATTCTAAATAAAGTCCACTTGACCCCCAATAACAGTCTGAACTGCATGGGTCCATGAATACAGGGATTTTTTTCAATAAATATATGTAAAGTATTATAAATGTATTTTCGTTTCCTTGTGATATTTTTAATAACCTTTTCTTTCCTCTGGCTTACTTTATTGAAGGAATACAACTTATAATACATATAGCATTCACAATAAGTTTCAATAGACTGTTTATATTATTGTCGAGGCTTCCAGTTAACAGTAGGCTATTAGTAAGTTTTTTGGGAGTCAAAAATTATACACAGATATTTTTAACTGCATGGGGGTTGGCATCCTTAATTCCCTTGTTCAAGGTTCAACTGTACTAGCAAGTCAACTCTTGCAATTCATTAAAATAATAATAATTATGATCAAGTAAGATTAATCCTAGGAATGAGGGACACCTGGGTGGCTTAGTCGGTAGAGAATCCAACTCTTGGTCTCGGTTCAGGTCATCATCCCAGGGTCATAGGATTGATTGAGTCTTGCGTCAGGCTCTCCGCTGAGCACGGAGACTGCTTCAGATTCTCTCTCTCCCTCTGCCCCTCTCCCTCTGCCCTCTCTCCCCTCTAAGATAAGTAATATGAGACTGATAAAAAGATTTATCCCAGGAATGAAAAGGTGTTTCAAAACCAAAATGCCTAGAATGCAGGCCACTGGAAACGCGAAATAAAAGAGGAAGATAATATGGTTACCACTCAGTAGACGACACAGAAATACAGACTCATCCCACACATAAATGGAGTATTATTCCTATTTATGAGATATTATTCAGCCATGAAAAAGAATGATGAAAACAACCTTGAAAACATTATGTTACGTGAAAGAAGCCAAAAGGCCACAAATTGTATGATTCTATTTATATGAAATGTCCGGAATAGGCAGATCCATTGAAACAAAAGTTTTCTACCCAGCTGTGACAGAAAACACAGCTCAAACAAGTGTCATGCCAGAAATGCAAGTATGGTTCATTACTTGGATTTATTTTAATCTGCCACTATATTAATAAATCAAAGGGAAAAACAATACAATCATCTCAGTAAATACTGAAAAGCCACGTAGCAAAATGGAACACCTATTCCTGATTAAACAAACAACCCAAATCAAAACAAAACCCAGAAAGTCTTGGTATCTTAGGAATCGCTAGATTTTTTTCCCATGATAAAAATCTGGCATCATACTTTAATTCCCATGAGAGTAAGGCAAAGGATATCATACCTTAATAGTATTCTGAAAATCGTAACCAGTATAATTAAGTAAGGAAAGAGGCAAAGTACCTCTTAAAGTAAAAAAGATGTATTGTTTGAAATGATATCAAAGAATAACTAGAAATCTGAAGAGATAGACCAAAGAAATACTAGAAAGTTGTGGGAAATTGCAAGAATGGCTACACTATTTTGCAGCTCTTCTCAGAAGTGGAGTTTATTTCTCCACACTTTGAATCTGAGCTGGACCATCGACTTTCTTTAGGATAATAGGACATTAGTAAACTTGATGCAAGCAGAAACTTGCAAAGTGCCTATGCAATGGAACTTGCCCTCTTTAACCAATTTAAGGAGCTTCAAAACCACTGTTCTGTGAATTGAGCCTACTGTTAGCTGCTGGCTGGTGAAAGACCTGTGGCTAAGTCACCCCACGGGCGCAGCAGACACAGAACCAACACTACACACATATATGAGTGAGGCCATCTCAGACTAGTTATACTAGCTAAGGTGTCAGCTGACTGAAGAGATAAACCAAGATGGCCTAGGCCAGAAGAACAACCAATTGACTCACAGAGATGAGAGAAATAACAAATGCTTGTTATTTGAAGCTACTAAATTTTGGGATGATTTGTTATGCAGCAAAAAGCTAACTGGAACAAATTATGTAGA
The DNA here is from genome assembly GCF_006229205.1 of Suricata suricatta. Taxonomy (NCBI): domain Eukaryota; kingdom Metazoa; phylum Chordata; class Mammalia; order Carnivora; family Herpestidae; genus Suricata; species Suricata suricatta. The sequence goes on along the minus strand of NC_043703.1, from coordinate 113,391,307 downwards.
GCATTTATTTTTTTAATTAAAAAATTTTTAATGTTTGTTTATTTTTTAGAGAGAGAAAGCAGGGGAAGTGCAGAGAGAGGGGGACAGAGGACCCGAAGTAGGGTCTGTGCTGACAGCAGCACCAAAGTTGGATACTTAACCGACTGAACCACCCAGGAGCCCCTATTTAAGAATTTATTAAAGTGGTTCATTTGTCTTTGTATAATTAATGCACATAATTGATACATTATTAGAAAATACAATGGAAGAAAAGATCCCATTTACAATAACAATACTACCACAAATTTATCTGAAAATAAACTTAACCAGAAATAGGCAGATCTTAAATAAAGAAAATGTAATACTTCTATTATAGGATATTATTCTTGCTAAATTAATCTATAAACTCAATGTGGTCTCAATCAAAAACATTTTAAACATTAAAAAGAGATACTGGGTTTATCTATAGAAATAAACAGGAAAATCTGAACAGAAAGATATTGGGAAGAAGTGGTCAGATTAGACATTTAAATGCATTTTAAGGTAACTAGAATTAATTTTGGCTCTAGAAAAAAATTAGATAGATCAATGGAATAAAATAGAAAATCCAGAAATAGACTGAAATACCCATGAGATTTTAGTAGATGATAGGTGACATTTCTAAACCACGAGAGAAAAGGTGGATTATTTAAAAGAAAACAGTGTTGGGACTATTCGAGAGGAAAAAATTAAGCTGTATAACCCCATTCCTTTCATCAAAGCAAGTTCCCAAAGGAAAGTAATAAAATGTTAAGATGAAACCGTAAAGGTACCAGCAATAAAGAAGCCAGATAGAAAAGGCCACATATTATACGGTTCCATTTATAGGAAATGCCCTGGGAATCTATGGAGACAGAAAGTAGATTACTGATTTGCCAGGGGCTGGGTGGACAGGAGGTGGGGACTGACTGCTTAATGTATATGAGGTTTCTTTGGGGGTAAAGAAAAAGCTCTAAAATTAGTGGCAATGGTTGCACAACTTTGGCAACACCAAAAACCACTGCATTGTACACTTTTAAACAGTGAATTTAATAGTATTCCAATTATATTTCAATAAAACTTATATTTAGAGAAGAAAAAGAAGGAGAAGAAGAAAGAACCCAGAGGCTAGAGAGTCCACAGGAAACTCTGACTGCAGTATTTAGGCCAGGGACACTGGAGCTGTATCTGGAGACAGATGTTATAAGGTTATGTTTTTAAGAAGAGATGTTATAATTTACGGGTGAGAAGGGGAGAAAAAAGATTAACCTCTCTTAGCTCTGACGATTCCATGACTCTGCCTTTTCCCAAGAACTTAGGACTCTGCATGCCCTGGATTATCATTTTAAACTTACTATATGGTTTTTGGGTTTAAAAAATGCTAGAAGAGGGGTACCTGGGTGACTCAGTCGGTTAAGTGTCCAACTCTAGATTTCGGCTCAGGTCATGATCTCACAGTTCATGGGACTGAGCCCCCACTGAACTAAGAGCACAGAGTTTGGGACTCTCTCTCCTTCTCTCTCTGCTCCTCCCCCACTTGCGTGCACTCTCTCTCAAAATAAATAAATGAACTTAAAAAAATGCTAGAAGAAAACATGGGTGAACTTGTTTATAATCTTTTCATAAAAACATTTCTAAGCATGACCCAAAACTCACAAGTCAAATGAAAAATGATTGATACATTTGCATAGAAATCAGTAGTTTTTATATTAAAAGCTACATATTTGTGATAACTACATTATAATTGCTTTTCAAAAGTTCTTATCTTTACAGGTATATACTGAAATACTTGTGGGTGATATGAGGTGATATCTCAGATCTGCTTCAGAATAATTTGGGGTTGAAGTTTGGTAATTAGTATATGGGGTACTCTTCTATATGCTTTCTTATATTTGATTTTTTCCATAATAAAAAGTAAAAACTAAATAGCAAGAAAAAAAATCTATGTACACATTTAAAAGATGAACTAGAAATAAATATTTGCAGCATAAGATATTAAAAGGCTAATTCCTTAACTTATAAAGAGCTCATAAAAACCTCTATGGAAAAGACAACCCAAAAGAAAAAAATGTAGGTGAAAATATCAGCAGGCAGAACAATGAAAAGGAAACAAAATAGCCAATAAACTTGAGAAAAGATGATCAATCTCACTCAAACATGCAAAGGAAAACAGTAATGAGACGCCGCTTCTCACCTAGCAAGCTGGAAAACATGAGGAGGTTTGATAAAAAGCAGTATTGGTATAGGAGAGAAACAGTTGGACCTATGCAGTGTGGCGGGAGTGTAGGTTGGTACCACCAATTAAAAAGACAACTTCAGAAAATATGTCAACATGTTAAAAATGAATACCGCTATATACATATATATAATGGAATATTATTCAGCCCTTGAACTGAAGGAAATTCTGACATATGAGACAACATGCATGAACCCTGAAGACATCATGCTAAGTGAAGGAAACCAGACACAAAAGGACAAATGACCTATGATTCTACTTATAAGAGGTACCCAGAATAGTCAGATTCATAGAGACAGAAAGTAGAATGGTGGTGGCTAGGGCTGGAGGCAGGGAGTCATAGAGAGTTGCTACTACCTTTGTTTGTTTTACTGAAGTACAGTTGACACACAATGTTACATTAGTTTCAGGTGTAGGACATCTGATTTAACAACTTTGTACCTTATGCCGTGCTCATGGCAAGTGCAGCTGCCATCTGTCACCATGCAATGCTGTTGCAAAACTTTGACTATATTCCCCATGCTGTTTCTTTCATCCCGTGACTTATTCACTGCATAATTGGAAGCCTGTATCTCCCACTCCCCTTCACTCACTTTGAGCATCCTCCCATCCCTCTCCCCTCCGGCAACCATCAGTGCATTCTCTGTATTTATGGGTGAGAGTTACTGTTTAATGGGTAGAGAGGTTCCGTTTTGCAAGATGAAAGGAGTTCTGGAAATAGATGATGGTGATGGTTGCAGATTAGTATGAATGTACTCAATACCACTGAACTGTACACTTGGTCTTTAAGACAATAAATTCTACACTATGTGTATTTTGCCACAATTTTTTTAATTTGGGGAAAAAAATGCCCCTTGACTCGGCAGTTTCACTTCCAAACATTTACCTTATGTGAGAAAGCAGAAATATGTAAAGTGTTTTTTTCCCATTGCAACAGCAAAAATTTCAAACCACCTCAGTGTCCAACAATAGTAAGTTGGTTGAATAAATGTTACAGCACCTCTGCAGAGATTTCTAAAAGGTAGAATGAATTCTGGAGTATGTAACTATGTAATTAAGGCATGGAGTTCCACAGAGTATGCATTGCATGGCCCATGTGTACACATTTTTAAGGGTGTATGTGCTCCGTGTGCATGAGATTTATTCATAATAATTTTTATACAAACAGAAAATATTTTTCTGCAGTTATAAATAATTAATATTGGGGGAGAAGGGTAGTGATGGTGGTCCAGGTGACAGACTTAACATTCAACCTTTTTGTAGTGCATGGATTTTTCCTCCCATTTGAATGTATTCGTTTTTAGTTTTTCTAAGTATGAAAGAAATGTAACATTTTGTACTCAGATGCTGAGCCTTGGCATATGGTTTACAAGATGGATTTCCATCTGAGTATCTTATCTAACCATCCTTATTAAGAAGGTCAAATCTCAAAATCATAACATTGAACATTATTTTGACTGTCAACACTTTTCTTCTGTTTTTTTTTTTTTTTCTCTCCTTCCATTCCTCCCGGGTGCTCACTTCCCTGTCTAAACTCAACTACCACCTTGCATGTGGCTGTCAGACGCTGCACTGGGACATCTTTAGAAATGTTGCCTGGAACTTTCTGCAGCTCTCCTTGCACTCGGTTCGTGCACAGCATGCACTGAAAGTTCAATACCTATCCAAAAAGTAAATTTTTCTTGGTCATGATCGATGCTCTTGCTTTGAAAGCTTCCAAGCTGCAGTCCTGAAACTTTATTCCCAGCACCTCAGCCAGATGCCTCTTTTCAGTCAGGGCCCCCTCTGTTTTTAGCAGTGTCATGTTCACCTCAAGGGGTAAGCCTACCCCGCTCTGTGTGTGGGGGTCCTCTAACCTTTCAGGAATGGTTTCCCACATCTTTGGTTGGTTAGCTCCCTTCTCAGGATGAGCAAGGTAGAGTGAAGAGCGCTGGACTGCTGAACCAGCAGCCCGAAGTTTAGTCTCAGCTTGGTCACCAACATTTCACACATCAACTTATACATATCTTATTCTGGGGGTCTTCCCCACTCCCCAGAGTCTTTCTTTTAATTCATTAGCTCTCTGAGATATCAGAACAGTATATTTTCCAGACTTTGCTGTTTCACATTTTTTCCTCCTTTCTCTTCTTATCCTCTTATTTCCTTCTGACTCCTTTGATGCTGGCTCCCTTACACAATGTTTCAAGTCATAAAAACAAAGCTAGTGTCTATCTTTTCTTTCCACTCTTAACTGAAATTATAACTCAAAACCACCCTTGCGGAGCATTTGTAGCTTATATTACAGCGTTGGGAAGCAGAAATAAAGCTCAGTCTGGCAGAAAGAGCATGAGTCCTAGAGGAACAAGGGCTAGAATTGACTCCAATATTACCATTTATTTTCTTGATGTCCCTGGGTCTCCGGTCCATCATTGTAGAGACCCTCCCTGACTTAGAGTGGGTTATGTCCCAATAAACCCATCATAAATTGAAAATAACCTCAGTCAAAAGTGCATTTATATGAGTAACCTACTCAGAGCACCTGGGTAGCTCAATTGGTTAGGTGTCCAACTCTTGATTTCAGCTCAGGTCATGATCTCACAGTTTGTGAGCACTGACAGTGCTGAGCCTGCTTGGGATTCTCTCTCTCTTCCTCTCTCTCTCTGCCCCTTTCCTGCTCTCTCTCTCTTTCTCTCAAAATAAGTAAATAAACATTAAAAAAAAATGAGTAACCTACTCAACATCAAAACCTAGGCTAACTTAAACGTGCTCACAATACTTCCATTAGCTTACAGTTGGGCAAAATCATCTAACACAAAGTGTTGCATATGTCATGTAACTTATTGAATACGTACTGAAAGTGAAACACAGGATGGTGGTATGGGTACAGAATGGGTGCTGACCCTATGATCACGTGGCTGGCTGGGAGCAGTCTTGCCGCCACTGCCCAGCATCACCAGAGAGGACCCTACTGCAGATTACTAGCCCAGGAAAATATCCAGATTCAAAATTCAGTAGGGTTTCTACTAACTACGTATTGCTTTTGCACCATGGTAAAGTAAAAAAAAAAAAAAAATCCAACCATCATGAGTCTGGGGCCATTTGTATTATGGGCAATAAATTGTCAGGCTTCCCCGTCACCCAGTCCTGCCCTACCCTACCTGGTCAGAGCTTACGATGCAGTTTGTCTCGGGATTCATCCTCTCTACAGGCAACCCTCCAGCCCCCTGGCTCAGGGGTGCTCCTTCTCCTCTCCCAGTAACTGCACCTCCTGGCTAGAGCCTGTCCTTTCAGCCAACGGGAGCTCTCTGTGGAGACACAGTGGGGAGAAGCAGGTGGAAGGTGACATAAAGGAGAGAGACAGGGGAGGTGAAGGCAGCTTTTTAGCCCCAAAACAGTCAGTGTGAAGTGGCTCCCTGGGGGAGGGGCTGTCCTAATGCCCTCTAATTGCCCCCCACTATTTCCCCAGTGGACATTCTGAATTATCTCAGAGATAGGGTTGCTGGTTAGTTGGAGATTAATCTTACAAGGTCAGGTGATTCGTGTTTCCATTCCATTGTTTGAGAGGCCGGTGGCTGCTCATGAGAGGACACCAGCTCTCCCAGGATGGGCTCTCCTTAACTTAGTGGCTTCCTTCCAATCAACAAGAAGAGCATGCGGGTGTTGTTTTATTTCACACTCATGATGTGCTGCTGCTCTATGTTGTTTGTTATAACACTTTCCACAACTTTCTCTCCCCCACTTCCAAAAATAGCAAGTGACATTGCTTGCCCAGATTTTCCACCTGAGTTTGTTTTTCACTTTGAGAGAACTCAGCACGGCGCTGAGTGCTGCCTCAGCACCTACTAAATACTGGTATTTAACCCCAGGACAAAGTCAAAGGTTGTACATTTCTGCTATGCAGCTGTAGAGCTGTCTTTATTCTTGGCATGAGAAAAAAGGACATCATGATGTGAGCACTATATATGGGAACACCTTAGATGTGCATGGATGTTTGCATTAAATATGTCCCTGAAATTTAATGTATATCTAGATTGATCCTGCAGCAAAGTCAAGCTTACCCTGCATGACTGGTAAGTAGGATTTCTATGATAATCGAGTATCTTGAGAGATGGAAACCTACCTTCTACAGAACACATGTGTAACCTGGTTTCTCCAGGCCACATTAGCCAGAGTATTTGAAGGGGGTCACAGGACCAGTGGTAACTCTTTGGCAGGGTCAGCTTTGTGGTTGGACAACCTATGCAGTCCTGTAAACTCCACATTCAGTTGGGCCCTGTGCTTGTAACTCCCCTCTGTGGCTGTCATGAGATTCTTAATGTAAAAACAAGAGGCCCACATTTTCAGTTTTGCACTGGGCCCTTCAAATTCTGTAGCCAATCCTGTTTGCTGGCTCTGGTTCCATCTACTTTTGTCCCCCATTGCCACCATCCCTTGTTAAAACCAATCCCAATTCTGTCCAACAGTTCCCTAGTGGGTGGGTGAAATCACCTGGTCATCTACTTTGTGTCACTGCATTTCCTTCCCCACCGTCCCCACAGACAGACACCGTGGCTGGGGTGTGTGGTAGCTCATGGGGAGGTGGGTGCCTGTGTCCTCTGGAGTTCCCAGAGGGCTGGAGTCATGCTGCATGTTCCTGCAGAAGGACTCTCTTTGTGACACATTTTATATCTTGCCTGGGAGTCGTCTGCTTGTGCTTCACAGAGCTCAGCAAGAAAACAGCTCCTCGGATATCTGCTTGTGGCCCCTCTCCCCTCTCTCAGATCCTGAGAGTAGGATCGGCTACCCCCCAGTCTCCCTGCCACTGCCTCTGGTCTAACTTCCCCCTTCTCCTCCAGCTACCTTCTGACTTCTACCCTAGACCTTTATCATCAGCCCTTTGACTCCAGCTCCTGCTTTCCTCTGAAGTCCTACTAACCATGGATGAGCAGTTTTCAAAGAACAGCTCTGTCCTTTTCAGAGCACCATTTCTGGAGTTTATTAATAAGCACAACAACAAAGAGGGGGATTCCCTAGTTAAATGAATTTGGGAAACACCACAAATTAGATGCTCTTCTTAGAGATTTAATCATCACTACTAAGCATGTTGAAAGTTCAGGGAAGAAACTACTTTAACCCAGTGTTTCCTAAATTAAATTGAGCATTCAACCTGCCCCCCCGTCCCATCACACACACACACACACACACACACGCACACACACACAGCATTCTGCAATAGCGTTCTTGGGTTATGCTCACTTAGAAGAGAATAAATTGATGTAAACCAATTCTGAATATAATTTAATCTTTCCTTGCAGACTTATAAGGTTCTGGCATTTACCTTTTGCTCTATGGACAAGTAGAAATTAAGCATTCTTTGAGTCACATTTAAAACACACTGAAGACATTTAGCCTTCTACAACGAGGCTCATGGTAGAATCTCAGCAGGTATTTGTTGCATTACTGAACCTAAAGAAACTCTTCGGGTCTCAGCCACTTCTTATACTTAGAAGATTAGTTGGTCCTAAGTTGGTTTCTAAGGTCACTTAATAAATACTCAGTGTTTTTTAAGCCAGGCACTTGGCCAGGCACTAAGGTGTAAAGAACAGGTTCTTCTTCCAAAAGAACTCACGTTCTAGCAGAAAATAAACAACAGAGAGATAATTGTAATACAATATGATACTGTTATAAGAGATAATACTAAGTGTTATGGGAGTATAGAGAGGAAGTAACACTAAGTGGATCTTTTTTTTTTTTAAAGAACTGGGAGGTGAATCCAAGTCTTTTTTTTTTTCAATGTTTTTTATTTATTTTTGAGAGACAGAGAGAGATAGTGCGAGCAGGGGAGGGTCAGAGAGAGAGGGAGACACAGAATCTGAAACAACCTCCAGGCACCAAGCTGTCAGCACAGAGCCTGGCATGGGGCTCAAACCCACAAACTGTGAGACCATGACCTGAGCCAAAGCCAGACGTTTAACTGACTGAGCCACCCAGGCGCCCCTGCGTTGATCTTAAAGAATAGGTAGGAGTTTGTTAGGATGAGAAGATGTGGGGAAAGGGAATTCCAAGCTAAGAACACAGAATGTATAAATGCGAAGAAGCCTAAAGCACAAAATTTTTCCAAGACATTCCTAGGTCTAAATTCCTTAACTTTCTACATGTTGTAGTAAATTGCATAATACAAATGATCATGCCCAAATTTATATTTGGAAATTCAGAGTTCTATATGTTAATATATAGAACTCCATAGGTTTTAAATCTCCTTACAGTGGCTCCATCTGAGATAATAGTCTGGGCTTTTCTTAAGAAAAACAAATCAACTTGTCCCATTTCCCTTTAAGGTCTACATAGGCCGGGAAGCCCAGCCACGGTGGCCAAGCAGCTCTGCCTCTGCTAGCTGATCCCATTCTGCTAACTGGTGTCCTTCTAGTGCAATGTCTGGACAGCTCAGGAGGGTTACTCCTGACCCTATGCCCCAGAACTCTCCGGATTGTCCTCCACAGCTCTCTGGGTTCCAATAGCAGCTTTCAGGGTTTGGTGGCTGGTTCTGATGAAGTGGCTTATGGTTGTGTGTATGCGTGTGTAAAATCACGGAGGTTTCTCATATTTTAACTTTGAGCCTATGATTTTTATTCTGGTTCCCTTTTCTCTTCTATCTCCAGAATAAACTCTCATCTTTATCTTGTGGTGGGTTATGTTTTTCTTTTATTTTTCTTTTAAAGTTTATTTATTTATTTTGAGAGAGAGAGAGCACAGAGTGGGGCAGAGAGAGACAGAGAGTGAGAATCCCAAGCAGATTCCATGCTGTCAGCACACAGTCCAATGTGGGGCTCGATCTCATGAACCATCAAATCATGACCTGAGCCGAAACCAAGAGTCAGATACTTAACTGAATGAGCCATCCAGGTGCCCTGGGTCACCTGTTTTTCAGTGCAAAGACTATATTAGAAAATAAAGCTCCAAGTGGTGGTTCTCTTGGACAGAGGATTAATGAAATTTGTATGTTGGTTACCCACATAAGGCAAAAAACTTTCCATATTAAAAGGCTAGGAAAAGGGCTGCCACAACCTCCACCCACAGCATTCAGATGCATGATTGGATAATTTATCATTATTGTTATTTGTCGGTTATTTCAGGATGTTAGTGCCCAGTAAGGTTGCAGGATAATTCTCATTGTGAGTTGCTTTGTTTGTTTTATAAGCAATGCTAAAACACTATGAACTAAAGCATGGTGCTTAATAAAGCCACCAGTGAGGCCCTGGTATATGCACATGGGAAGTCAAGGCCTCATGTTATCCAGGAGAGGTGACTCATTAGGTGGGTAAAGCCTTTGCAGGAGTTATTTTTAAATGAACTCCTCAGCATGCTCTGTCACCTCAAAAAGAGCAGGGCTTTAAGGGGATGGACAAAAAAGAAAGCTTAATTTAGATACTTGCAAGAATTGTTTGAAAAATATAGGACACTTGCTCAGGCTAGAGAGTGTCCCAGGGATAAGGTATAGGAACTGGACAAATAGAGTAGGGCCTCTAAACATGTGGGAGAGAGAAACTGAGGGCACATTTCAAGGGGTACCTAGATTTTATCTCAGCAGACCATGCTATGTGCTATGGTGCTTCAGATTTTTAGCTTGATTAAATGTGTCTAACATTCAAGTAACACTATATTCGACTCACACAGTGGAGTACTACAGAGCTATAGAAATGCATGAGGACTACAAGGAGCAGTCTGGAGACTAAATGGTTAGTGCAAACAAGGCAAAGTAGAAACAAGTATCTATAGTATGCTCTTGTTTTATCTAAGGAAGGAGTATTGAATACATGAAAATATTTGTTTTTAAAATTTATTTTTGAGAGACAGAGAGAAAGAGAGAGACAGACAAACAGTGAGCAGAGGAGGGGCAGAGAAAGAGGGAGACACAGAAGCTGAAGCAGGTTCCAGGCTCCTGACAGCACAGAGCCAGACGTGGGACTCTAATTCACGAACCATGAGATCATGACCTGAGCCGAAGTCTGACGCTTAACCGACTGAGCCACCCAGGCACACCGTTGCTTTTTTTTTTACTTTTTTAAATAAAGTAATAAACCAGTAAAACTTTGTTTTTAAAAAAGAATATCCAGGGGGGCCAGGGGGCTCAGTCGGTTAAGCATCCAACTCTTAGTTTCAGCTTAGGTCATGATTTCAGTTGTTAAGTTTGAGCCCAGTGTTGGGCTCTGCACTTACAAAGTGGAGCCTGCTTGGACTCTTTTTCCTTCTCTCTCTGCCCCTCCCCTGCTCTCTATCTCTCTCAAAGTAAATAAAAAAGATTATCCATGTGGAAGAGAGGGAATATGGTGGAGAGGACACACTCATCTGAATACATCTGGTATTGTAGATTAGAAAAATTATTTTTAAATGTTTTATTTTGAGAGACAGACAGACAGACAGACTGCGAGCAGGGGAGGGGCAGAAAGAGAGGGATACCCAGAATCTGAAGCAGCTCCAGGCTCTGAGCTGTCAGCACAGAGCCTAACACAGGACTCAAGCCCATGAACCCAGAGATCATGATCTGAGCCAAAGTTGGATGCTTAACTGACTGAGCCACCCAGATGCCTCCGGTTTGTAGATTTGACTTTGGGAACTTGTAAATATTTCACATAATTTTATAATTAAAAAAAAGAAAGCAGTTCCCAAAGGAGTGCCTCAGTGGCTCAGTTAGTTGAGTGTCCAACTCTTGGTTTTGGCTTAGATCGTAATCCCAGGGCTGTGGGATCTGGCCCTGTGTTGGGCTCTGTGCTGAGTGTGGGGCCTGATTAAAATTCTCTCTCTCTCTCCCCTTCTCCGCCTCTTCCCCACTCATGCTCTATCTGTCTCTAAAAATATATTAAAATAAAATAAATAATAATACATAAGTAAATTTAAAAAAATAAAAAGCAATTTCTAAAAATCAAAATCAAAGTGAAATCAATGAACTGAAATGTATACTTAGAGTCTGTGGGATAAATACACAGAACGAAACTACTTCAAGTGGCTTTAATTTGATTTTATTATGGTAAAACCTAAAAATAAAAATAACTACATAACAATATTAAATGGAGTTTAGTAATCATACTACTGGTGATGGTGTTGCAAGAGTTATTTTAAGATAGTTGAATTTATTGTGAAATAAAGCAAATAAGTAACTGTGCTACTGTGTTTGAGAATTGGGATTTTTGATAAGGGAGAAAGAAAAGATATATGCAACATTGGTGAAGTTCAGAAGGCATCTTACAGTCCTGTTTAAATATGCCATGTGAACTCACTATGTGTTTTCTCTTGAAAAAGAAGGAGGAAGGCGCACCTGGGTGGCTCAGTCAGTTGAGCATCTGACTTCAGCTCAGGTCATGATCTCATGATTCGTGGGTTTGAGCCCCATGTCAGGTCTGTGCTGACAGCTCAGAGCCTGGAGTCTGCCTCAGATTCTTTGTCTCCCTCTCCCTGTGCCCTTCCCCCACTTGTACTCTGTCTCTCTCACTCAAAAATAAACATTTAAAAGTTAAACAAACAAAAAAAAGAGAGCGAAGAAAAAGGAGAAGGAGGAAAGTATTTCCCAACTCTTTCTACTAAAATGGCTTAAAAACTATGATCAACTCGGTGGCCTGACAACCCTAGAGTCCAGAGTACTATCTCAAAACCTCAGTTCCCATTAAAAAGAATTGGGATCCTTGGAGAAATGGCTGATTTCAGATCTGAGACAGAAAATACATGAACTGAGTCTAGAATATAAGGAATCTTTCAAACTAGAAGTCAAGAAAATTATTAAGATTTTGTTAAAAAGACTCAGGAGCCAACATGAATGAACTCCCACTAGACATAGATGGCATATGTTGAATATTAATAAGAATAGCAATGGATTGAAATACATTTTTAGAAAATCCATGAGTTCACTGGGTAATTGGGTGGCTCAGCTGGGTAAGCATCCAACTCTTGATTTCAGCTCAGGTCATGATCTCAGTTTGTGGGATCGAGCCCTGTTTTGGCTGTTTGTGCTAACAGTCAGAGCCAGCTTGGGATTCTCTCTCCCTCTCTTTGCCCTTTCTCCACTCATGCTCTCTCTCCCTTTTTCTCAAACTAAATAAATAAACATTTAAAAAAATGACTGGGTGCCTTAGTCAGTTAAGCGTCTGACTTCAGCTCAGGTCATGATCTCGTTGCTCATGAGTTTGAGCCCTGCATCCGGCTCTGTGCTGACAGCTTTGAGCTGGGAGCCTGCTTAGGCTTCTGTGTCTTCCTCTTTCTCTGCCCTTCCCCAACTTGTGCTCTATCTCTCTCTCTCTCAAAAATAAAGAAACATTAAACATTTTTTAAAAATCCGAGTTCATAATGATACTTAAGTCATACTTAAATAATGATACTTAAAATCATTATGTATCAAAATCAAATACCAACTTCCAGGGAAGATGGGGAGGATCCTGAAGAGGGAAAAGTGGGCAGGAGGATGGTTGAGAAAGGTGAAGGGGATTAGGCATGTACTTACCCCATGAGCACTGAGTAATGTATAGAGTTGTTGAATCACTATATCGTATGTCTGAAACTAATGTAACACTGTGTGTCCACCATACTGGAATTGAAATTAAAAAAATAAAGTGAGTTGGGGGATAACTACACCTTGGACACATGAAAAAAATCAAATACCTCACTGCTCAACTTTGGCAGATGCCAGGAAATCAATTCATCATTTTGAAAATTGGTAAATAAGCATTTATCTTATGTTTCCTGTATAATGTTCATTTCATGGTAGAAGTAGTTGAGGAACAGACATTTCTCTTTATAGAAGTACTTCAACTAATAAACAAAGGAAAGATAGAATAGGATATCTCCTTTTGCAGCTCCTAGTTAATTAATGGACCTAGATACTTATCAGTGGCTGTTGACATAGCAAAGAGAGATCCAGACATGATTTGTTCCCTAATGAGAAATAAACAATACCATCCAATAAGTGTTCCTGCTCCCCCAAATCAAACATGGATCTGATCACAGAAATACACAGGAGACAGGAATATGTTAAACACATCATGATAATGCAGTCAGAAAAATCCAGACAGGGAAGTTCTAGAGGATAGATGACTCAGCACCTTCAGTAAATGGAAAGGGGGAAAAGTAATGAAAAGAAAACCCGTAGATTAAAAGAAACTCAAGAAACACATCAACCAATTGCAGTAGGTAGGGCTTATATCCTGATTTGAGCAAATTCAAATTAAAAAAATTCATGAGACAATTGGTAAAATTTAAACACTGACTGAATATTAGGTGATATTAGGGAATCAATATAAAATTCTTCAGGGTGCTTGGGTGGCTCAGTCAGTTAAGCATCTGACTTCAGCTCAGGTCATTATCTCATGGTTCATGAGTTCAAGTCCCACTTTGGGTGAGCTCATGCTCTGCTTCAGGTATATTTTCAGAGTCCTTATATTTTAGAGAACATACCGAAGTATTCATGGCAACAATGATATGACATCAGGAATTTATTTCACAACAATTCAGGGCAGAAGGTGGGTGTGGGTATAGATGATAAAAGATCAGACATAAATTGATACTTATAGAAACATAGTGATGAATTCATTATGTTATTCGTTTATTTTCCTTAATAAAGTCTTTTTAAAGTGTGCAGTGCCACCCTTCTAATACAAGCCAAGCAAAGCCAGTCGGGGATGCCTCTTTGCATGTACCTAGAAAGAGCAGTTCACCAAAAATCAGGAAATCGTAGAGTTCAGGGAGACTCTGAGGTTTGAAGTTTGATGTTCCAAGGCTCGAACCACCCCTACACTGCTCCTAAATTGTTGCCCACATTCTGCAGGGTTGCCCTCATCCCATCCCCCTGTGACAGCTTTGAAAAGTTCTTTCTTATATCTATATATTTTTAAGTTTTTATTTATTTATTAAAAAATTTTTTTATATATAGAGAGACACAGCATGAGCAGGGGAGGGGCAGAGAAAGAGAGAGACACAGAATGCAAAGCAGGCTCCAGGCTCTGAGCCGTCAGCACAGAGCCCAATGAGGGGCTCAAAATCACAAACTGTGAGATGGTGACCTGAGCCGAAGTTGGACACTTAACCGACTGAGCCACCCAGGTGCCCCAAGTTTTTATTTATTTTTAAGAGACAGTGTGAGCGTGGGAGGGGTAGAGAGAGGAGACACAAAATCCAAATCAGGCTCTAGTCTCTGAGCTGTTAGTGCAGAGCCGGACTTGGGTTCAAACCCACAAACTGGGAGATCATGACCTAAGCTGAAATCAGACGCTCAACCGACTAAGCCACCCAGGCACCCCAAGTTCTTTCTTATATTGAGCAGAAATTTGTCTCCCTATATCTTCCTTCTACCCATAGATTTTAGGCCTGCTCTTCCTCACAAAACAACCCCTTAGATATCTGAAAACAGCATTCACCTGCTCCTCTCACCCTGACCCCATATGCAGGGCTTCCGAGCTCCAACCCTAATTCTGTCCCCTCCTCCACAGACCTGTGACTTTAGTCCCCTGTCATCCTGGCTGCTCTGATCTTGGAACAGTGAGACTTCTAAGTTATGTGCTCTGGAATGAAGAGATCTGGGTGTGGCCTGACAATTGCAGAGAACAACAAGACTATTGCCTCCCTTGTGCCAGTTACTGCATTTCTTCCCACCCCGGGCTGGAGCATGTGTAAACAGAGTTCCAAGAGCTGAGTGTTAAATTTTCAAGAATTCTTTGCACCAATTGTTAAGTACAGCCAATTATTAAAAGTTAAATTACATAAACTTACAATTAAATATATTCTATTTTAAAAAGGTAATAAATACTTAAAACTCATCACTTCCTAATTATTTTACTATATATTCCTATCATCTCTTCTCTTGAGCTTATTGACATTTATTTTATTTGTGTGGTGGAAATAGTATACAGTGGTGTGCTACTGCAAATCTCTTCCAAACCGTGTTCAGTGACATTATCTTGGTAGCTTGAGATTGGCCACAATGAGAGTAATTACATGACAGAAATTGGCAAGTGCTATAAATCAAGGTGCTTTTTC
>NC_043703.1:113253949-113375999 GCF_006229205.1 Suricata suricatta | reverse complement strand
TCATTTTCAGTATTCAATAGTCTCTCACGATTTGTGTCCCTCACTCTCCCCAGCTCTCTTTCCCCCTTCCCCTCCCTATGGTCCTCTGTTAGGTTTTTCCTGTTAGACCTATGAATGCAAACATATGGTATCTATCCTTCTCCGCCTGACTTATTTCGCTTAGCATGACACCCTCGAGGTCCATCCACTTTCCTACAAATGGCCAGATTTCATTCTTTCTCATTGCCATGTAGTACTCCATTGTGAATATATACCACATCTTCTTGATCCACTCATCAGGTGATGGACATTTAGACTTTTTCAATGATTTGGCTGTTGTTGACAGTGCTGCTATGAACATTGGGGGGGACTGGGCTAAGGCTCTTAGCTACTGCTAAAGCAAGTATAAGCCATTCTTATTGATACAATTAATTTCTTAGACTTCATATTAATTGCTTTTAAATGCATCCTTGTAGATTCAAGTAGAATCAGAAGTTTCTCCTTCTGTCATCCAAGTATTCACTATATCACTAACTTCAGGTTACCTATGAATTTAATGAGCATATTTTCTGTATATTTATTATGAAAGCATTTATGAGGGGCAGACAAAGGACACAGCCCTAGCACTCATCATTATATACTTCTTTGCAGTTTGGTATCAATTCATTAGCCAGCATCTTGTGTATGTAATCAACTGGTTACTAATCCATCTAGTATGCTAGAGTCCAATTCATATTTCTCCTTTTCCAAAAGAATATGATGAAAAAGCTAATTAAATATCCTTTTAAAACATTTTTTATTTTATTTTTTGAGAGACGGAGACAGAGCATGAGCAGGAGAGGGGCAGAGAGGGAGGGAGACACAGGATCTGAAGCAGGTTCCAGGCTCTAAGCTGTCAGCACAGAGCCCAATGCGGGGTTCAAACCCACTTACGGGATATCATGACCTGAGCTGAAGTTGGACACTCAACCAACTGAGCCACCCAGGTGCCCCTAAAAGCTCATTAAATATCTAACCAATGAGAAAATACTCTCTATGTATGGGCTTTCCCAGAGCTACAAGGCTCATAACCCTGTTGAAGAGGGAAGTTGATAAATCAGCCCTGGCTTGTTCTTAGTGAATTCATTCTGGGTCTTAATCATCACTCCTTCATGTAGTGCCTGAAACTGTTCCTCTAGTAACTCATTGTAGAGTCTTGCCTGAGATTGAAGTCATAGACAATTGCCTACAATTTTTCTGGCTCTGGCTTCTCTTTCTGAGAAGAAATTAGAATACACACCATTGTCCCCAGTCTTCTTATATGTCTCGTATTCCCCATGGTGCCCAAAGCTCACTGACAATTGTTTGGTGATCCCATAATAACATTTTCTCAGGGCTCTATGACATTATTCCTTCAGCTGAGTGCTGGAACTCAGTTGGAGCAGCTCTGGGCTTTTTCACATTCCATTACTCCATCTTGGGCTTCCATCAACCCTTACTCAGGTTCATTCCATTTTTCTGTTCATCTTCACCATACTCATTCCATGTGGAAAAGAAGTCCTCACCCTGAAAGTCAGGAACACCAGAAAATGAAGAGCTCTGTTTTCTATCTTCCATTGACAGTGGGCCCCAAGCTGCAGGTCTGTCCTTTACCTGAAGTTATTCCTCAGACTTTACTAAATGGAATGGAATACCCAAATAACATAACATGAGGTTGATGAAGTTGTAGTTTGGGAATAACTTGAGCTTATTCTCAGTTTTAGCCTCTCTGATACTTACAAATGTGTCCCATGAACAGTCCAGCACAGGTTACGGCAATCTAATGGTAGGACAGATATTTGATAAGAGATTCATGACCTTTCAGAAGCTGTGAAATCACAACCTTGTTTGAATTTGCAGCAAGCTCCTCATCTTCTAAAGTGTAGCACTGTATATATTAATCTTTAGATTTTTAATTAGTTTGGTCTGGGGAATTTTTTATCTTGAAGTTTTTTGACAAAAAACTAGATAGTTCTGCTATTACAAAATCACAATCAAGGGGACCTGCAAATGTGGAAGAACTCAGTATAGTTAGGTGCTTTTGTCTTTTACTTGGCTGATCTTTAACATAAAACCTTTTAATGGAATCAACTCTTGTTATACAACATTCTTTTACATGAAACTCTCTAAGTTGCCCTTACGCACAGTTCCAAAAAAATGTTAACAGTATTCATGGGTTTTAACCCAGAGGCTCTGAACGAAGAAATGTGAAACCTAGCTTTTCCACTTTGTTCTACCACTCAACAACTGTGTAACCTTGGGCAAATCCCTTTGCCTCTTTTGTTCACATCTGATTATTGTTGTAAGTCCCTTTCAGATCTATGGGAACAGTAAAATACCCAGCAATCCTATCTGTGGGTTCTTGGCTATCACCATGTACTCTCTGTACTTGACATGAGTGTGGAGGTTTTCTGTGGAGGAAAGGGGAAGGAAGATTTGAGTTGAGAGTCTTGGTAGGGAGATAAGGAGGAGGGGGAGGATTATAGCTCATAATTCCTCCTAGGTTTTATTTTTTTTAATGATTCTGTTTAGGCATAGAATATATTCCTCCAAAGTATTTTCCTTTTCTTTTCTCATAGGGTATCTAAAAATGTTTATATATTTATTCTTTTAGAAAGAGAAACAGGGAGAGAGGGTAGGGGAGGGGCAGAGAGACGGGGAGATAGAGAATCCCAAGCAGGCTCCACACCATTGGCGCAGAACTGGAGGCGGGGCTTGATCTCACAAACTGTGAGATCATGACCTGAGCCCAAATCAAGAGTTAGACACTACACCAACTGAGCCACCCAGGAGCCCCATTCCTCCTAGGTTTACAGGAGGTAATTTACAAGAGGTAATTTCAAAACAAAACTAAGTCAACCTATCAAAACAAGTACAAGGGAGAAAGTAAAAGTTTTTGCCCAAATTCACCTCACAATCATTCTTTCCTGCACTCACAAAGCTATCTCAACTGAGATCTTGTTAGGGCACCTTCATTTCCAGTAAACATCACTCCTTAGAACAAAAACGGGAAGCTCCCACATGTAGTCACTGGAAACATTCCCAGATGCAAGAAGAGGTTTGTATGACATCATTCAGAGAGTTATGCAGTAGGAAGCTTACCTAAGAGTTCTTTTTATTCAGAACTTTTATCTAGTATTTAGAGGTCCCTAGTTTCTCAGAAAATGTATTCACTGATAGGTGTGTATATTTGACCTTGTGTGGAAATGTATATACCTTTCTGGAAGTTGCTCAAATGCTAAGGAAAATGTTATTTGTGTGTATAAATATTTAGTTTAAGACCAGGAAAATAATAGGGAAATATTATTGTCCCTCTGTATGTGAAGAAAGTTTTGTACACCCTTTTAAAAATAACTTTGTTGTTTTAGGGGAGCCTGGGCGGCTCAGTCGGTTAATCATCCAACTTCAGGTAAGGTCAGGTCATGATCTCGAGTCCCAAGTCAAGTTCTGTGCTGACAGCTTGGAGCCCGGAGCCTGCTTCAGATTCTGTCTCCCTCTCTGTCTGCCCCTCCCCTGCTTGTGCTCTCTCTCTCTCTCTCTCTCTCTCTCTCTCTCTCTCAGAAATGAACATTTAAAAAAATTTAAAAATAAAAATAACTTGGTTGTTTTAGTAAAAATGATTTGTGCTCATTGTAAAATATTGAAACAAATCAGAAAAGCACAAGGAAAATATTAAGTAATCACCTGAAATCTCATGATCTAGAAATAAACATTGACAGATTTCTGGTAAAGTCCCTCCAGACATTTTCCTTTGTATTTATATGTTTAATTTTACACAAGTGGCATGTTCTTTATTTCCTGCGTTATATTCTTCCTTCCTCCTAAATAGTGTCATTAACATCTTTATGTGTCTCCAAATATAGCTATATTGCATGACGTTGAAGGGATCTGTAGTTTTCCATTTTATTTTGTTTGTTCCATATACTTAGTCAATTCCATATGGATGAAAATATAGGTTGTTGAGAAGGAACTTTTTTAAGCTTCAAAAGAACTGTTATGTAAAAAATATAAAGTTATGTAAAGTAACACATTTGCACAAGAATCTGGTTTGGTTGTTCCTACTGCAAAAGCTTGAAATACTGAATGGAAATAGTGAGTTAGACCTGTAAGAAGTTATCTTTATTATTACTGAGCCATTAATAAAATTAAACATTTTAAAAAGCAAGGATGAATTCAAGTAAAACTCAATAGTTTTGATAACACAAAAAGGTAAAATATCATAAAGAAAATTTAAAATATAAGAAATAATTTGTAAATCAACTATAGCAAATATGACAAAGGGTTAATATGCTAATACATAAAGAGCTCATATAAACCAAAAAGGATAGTAACTCACTATAGAAAAATAGGTAACTAATGATTTATAAATAATACTTTAAAAATAAAATATAGCTCAACACAAGCCAATTATCTTAAAAATAGTTATAATCTTTACTTAGTAATTCTACTTCTAGAACTCTCTCCTAAATAATAATTAAAAATGCAGATAAAACCTTTATGCAAAGACACATTTCACATTATTTATAACAAAAATTGTAAATGGCCTAAATGTCCAATAATAAAGGAATGAGTAAGTGAAGAGTGATGCAGCCATAAGTTAGAATATGTTGAAGATATTTAAAATTATATTCATAAAGACACTTTAATAACTTGCTAAAGACATAATATTGAGTGAATAAAAAGAGAACACAAAACTTCATGTATAGTAATTTCAGCTATGTATATGAAATAGCCTTGGAAGAAAATATACCAAAATATTAACAAGTGTCTATTGGGGTGAGAGTATGGGTGATTAAAACAGTTTTTTTTTTAGCTTTTCTTATTTTTCAAATTTTTCAAAATATCTTCTTTGTCACCCAGAAGAGAGCCCTCACTTGACCATGCTGGAACCCTGGTCTCTGACTTCCATCCTCCAGGACTGTGAGATACAAATTTATGAGGCACCTGGGTGGTTCAGTCAGTTAAGCATTAGGACTGAATGATCTCATGATTTGTGAGTAGTCCCTTCCACCCACCCACCCAGTGAGCCTCATGCCCAGTACCCACCACCTGCACTCTCTGCCAGTCAGCAGCCTGACCACTACCCTCCACCCCCACCCCCAGTGAGCCTCCTGCCCCAAACCCTCCTCCTACCCCCACCAGACATTTAAATCAGAAGCCATCTGGTCCAGGGCTCTTATTTGTTGAAAGATTTTTAATACTTGATTCAATTTCTTCACTAGCTATGGGTCTGTTCAGATTTTTCTATTTCTTCCTGTTTGAATTGTGATAGTGCGTGTGTGTATAGGAATTTGTCCATTTCTTCCAGGTTGTCCAGTTTGTTGGCATATAATTTTTCATAGTAGTCCCTGATAATTGCTTGTATTTCTGAGGGATTGGTTGTGATAAATCCATTTTGATTTGTGATTTTGTCTATTTGGGTGCTCTCTCTTTTCTTTTTGAGAAGCCTGGCTAGAGGTTAATCAATTTTGTTTATTTTTTTAAAAATCCAACTCTTGGTTTCATTGATCTGTACAACTGTTTTTTTTTTTATTCTATATTGTTTATTTCTGCCCTGATCTTTATTATTTCTCTTCTGCTGGGTTTGGGGTGTTCTTGCTGCTCTGCTTCTAGTTCCTTTAGGTGTGCTGTTAGATTTTTTATTTGTGCTTTTTCTAATTTCTTGAAATAGGCCTGGATTGCAATGTACTTCCCTCTTAGGACTGCCTTTGCTGCATTCCAGAGTTTGGATTGTTGTATTTTCATTTTCATTTGTTTCCATATATTTTAAAATTTCTTCTCTAATTACCTAATTGGCCCATTCGTTCTTTAGTAGGGTGTTCTTTAATCTCTATGTCTTTGGAGGTTTTCCAGACTTTTTCCTGTGATTTATTTCAAGTTTTATAGCATTGTGATCTGAAAGTGTGCATGGTATGATCTCAATTCTTTTATATTTATTGAGGGCTGCTTTATGACCTAGTATGTGATATATCTTGGAGAATGTGCCATGGGTGCTCAAGAAGAAAGTGAATTCCTTAGCCTCAGGATGTAGGGTTCTAAATATCTGTCAAATCCATCAGGTCCAATGTGTCATTCAGGTCCATTGTTTCTTTAGTGGTTTTCTAAAATCACTAAAGATCCATCCATTGCTGTAAGTGTAGTATTAAAATCCCCTGCAAGTAGCACATTCTTATCAATAAGATTGTTTCTGTTTGTGATTGTTTTATGTATTTGGGTGCTTCCAAATTTAGTGTATAGATATTTATAATTATTAGCTCTTCCTGATGGATAGACCCTGTAATTATTATATGATGCCCTTTGTCATCTCTTGTTACTGCCTTTACTTTAAAGTCCAGTTTGTCCGATATAAGTATGGCTATTCCGGCTTTCTTGTGACTTCCAGTCACATTATAGATATTTCTCCATCCCCTTACTTTCAATCTGAAGGTGTCCTCAGGTCTAAAATGAGTCTCTTGTAGACAGCAAATAGATGGATTTTGTTTTTTTTATCCATTCTCCTACCCTATGTCTTTTGATTGAAACATTTAGTCCATTTACATTGTGTTATTATTGAAAAATATGAGTTTAGAGTCATTGTGTTCTCTGTAGGATTCATGCTTGTAGTGGTGTCTCTGATACCTTGTGTTCCCTCATAGAGTCCCCCTTAGGATTTCTTCTAGGGCTGGTTTAGTGGTGATGAATTCTTTTAATTTTTTGTTTATTTGGGAAAACCTTTATCTCTCCTTCTATTCTGAATGACAGGCTTGCTGGGTAAAGGATTTTTGACTGCATATTTTTTCTGTTCATCACATTAAAGATTTCCTGCCATTCCTTTCTGGCCTGCCAAGTTTCAGTAGATAGGTCTACAATTACTCTGATAGGCTTCCCTTTGTATGTTAGGGCTCTTTTATCCCTAGCTGCTTTCAGAATTCTCTCTTTATCCTTATATTTTGCCAGTTTCACTATGATCATGCAGAAGATCGATTCAAGTTACATCTGAGGGGCATTCTGTGTGCCTCTTGAATTTCAATGTCTGTTTCCTTCCCCAGATTGGGGAAGTTCTCAACTATAATTTGGTCAAGTACCCCTTCAGCCCCTTTCTCTCTTTCTTCTTCTTTGGGAATTCCTATGATACGGATATTGTTCCATTTTATTATATCACTTAGTTCTCGAATTCTCCTTTCATGCTCCTGCATCATTTTATCTCTTTTTCTCAGCTTCCTCTTTTTCTATAATTGTGTCTTCT
Source organism: Suricata suricatta (assembly GCF_006229205.1). Lineage (NCBI taxonomy): Eukaryota > Metazoa > Chordata > Mammalia > Carnivora > Herpestidae > Suricata > Suricata suricatta. The sequence goes on along the minus strand of NC_043703.1, from coordinate 113,368,777 downwards.
AGTTCACCTATTCTCCTCTCTGCCTCTTCAATCTGTGCAGTGGCTGCCTCCATTTTATTATGCACCTCATTTATAGAATTTTTAAATTCATCACAACTATTTCTAAGGTCCATAATCTTTGTAGCAATAGCTTCTCTGGTATCTTCCATGCCTTTTTCAAGCCCAGCGATTAATTTTATGACAATTGTTCTAAATTCTTGCTCAGTTATGTTGCTTATATATCTGTTTTGACTAATTCTGTAGCTGTGACTTCTTCCTAGAATTTCTTTAGAGGAGAGTTCTTCCATTTCGTCATTTTGGCTAGCTTTCTGTCTCTTGTCAGTTTTAAAAGCTTGTTATGGGCTCTGCACCTGTGAGTATTGCTATATTAAAGGGGGCTCATTGACTGTCCAGGACCTGTCCGTTCAGGAAGTGTTTGCTTAATGGTGTCCCTTGGTCTCTCTTGTTGTGCCTTTGGTTATTTTATTTCTCTACTCACAGTGATATTTGGGACTCTCCACCCTGCGTGTGTACTTTGGCTTGTTTCTTGAGGCAGCACTATGAGGCTGTCTTCTTAGTGGACTCTGTTTCTTTTCCTCCCAGACTCTTGTGGTTCAGTGTCTTTTGGCTTCCGCCCTTCTTTGTTTGATAGATGCAGGTGGGAAGTACAGAACTCCCTACTTCTCTGCCATCTTGCCCTCTCTAACCATTTTAAAGTTCGGTGGCGTTGAGTACAGTCACATGTTTATATAACCATCACCATCAACCTCCAGAACTTTTTCATCTTTCCAAACTGAAACTCGCATGAAAACAGTAGCTGCCCACCTCCCTACCTCCCACCACACTCCCAGTTCCTGGTAACCACTACCACTCTACTTTCTATCTCTATGATTTCACTATTCCAGTTACCTCAACTTTATTCAGGTTTTTTTTTTTTTTGAGAAAGAGAAAAGAGTGCACATATGCGCCAGTGGGAGAGGGGCAAAGACACAGGGGGAGAGAGAGAGAGAGAGAGAGAGAGAGAGTCAGTCCCAAGCAGGCTCCATGCTGTCTGTGCAGAGCCTGAACGGGGATGGAACTCACGAACTGGGATATCATGATCTGAGCCAAAAATCAGCTTAACTGACTCAGCCATCCAGGTTCCCCTATTCAGTTTTAAGCCTTAAATAAATCTCTCCTCTATCTTGGTTGAGAATATTGCTAGTTTTAAAGAGTCAACTTAAAAAATCCAAAAATTTTGAAATGAAGGTGACACTTACATACAACAAAATTCATAGAGATACATAAAGATATACACATTTTTATCTATATTATGGGAATGTATATGTCAGTATGACTGTAAAGTTATGAGGTTAGCATAATCTCATATTTTATTTTGAAGTCAAACTATATCCCTAATAGCACACAAATCTACATGCTGTGATCCCACCATGTGAAATGAATACCTTTGTATGCAGCAAGAATGGAAAGGAAGACTATGGAAAATAAAAATGGCTTATTCTTAAAGTGGTACAATTTTTGAAATGAAATTTAAAAGTTATCAATAGTGTTATCAAGTTGGAGAACATATATTTTTTATTATAAGAGGATGGCAGAAAACAGATAACTGAAATTACAGATTAATAATTTAGAGGAGAAAGGGCTAATAGTACTATATATCTTAATGTTTCTAGAAAATCAGCTCTTGTGAAAACTTTTGTCAAGCCTAACCAGTTTGAATGTTGAAAGTATGTATATATTTTTTTCCTTTCTGAAAATAGACATAGAAATAACTGGGTATATTTGTAGAAAGGCTGACCCATAAAATGTCCATTATACTTCTACACATTAGGTACATTTTCCTTTGTTGGCTTGCCCAGCCAGGAACAAAAACAAGTGTCAATAGTTCGTTCTTATCATTCATAATTCTCTGTTTCTGTCACACTATGTTCCCATTGATTACACACAGGGATTAAAATAGAAAACCCTGAGATGGTGCTTTTGCCAGTTACTCAGATGACTTTCTGAACAAGAAAGTTTTATAAGGATGGATGGATGTAAGAACTTGGCTTGAAATATTAAAAAGGCAGGAAAAGACAGCAGAATCTGCTTCTCATTGGCGTAAAGCCCAGATTGTCCTGCTTTTCTGAAATTAAGCCCAAATCCTAAAAATTCTGAATACCTGCTGTCAGCCTCCTGTAAATGGGTCAGGTTTCCCAGAGAATGTTAGCCAGAGGACTGGCAGAGGTAGGCAAACTTGACAGACACTAGTAAACACCACTTCATCATGTAGCTATTTTCATGTCCTACCAGCAGCTCACAGAAGTGCTGACAATCACTTGGGTTGACTCATCAAACACATCTTGGACACCTCCTTGTGCTAGGCACAGTGCGAAAAGCATGGTGGAAATCCAGGTTCCCTCAAGCCCCTAAGCTCAACTGGCCACTCTTGGGGGGAAATTCAGAGCAAAGAATAACAAGGTAGGCTAGATTCAGTCCCGCCTTGTGCCTTGGTTTGCATAGAGGTAGAATCCCAGGAAAGGGGGTGCCTGGTGGCTCAGTTGGTTAGGCACCTTGCTTTTGACTTTGGCTCAGGTCATGATCTCATGTTTCATGAGTTTGAGCCCTGTGTTGGGCAGAGCCTGCTTGGAATTCTGTCTCCCTCTCTCTCTGCCCCACCCCTGCTCATTCTCACTCTCAAAATAAATAAAAATAAACTTAAAAAAAATAAAAAGAGTCTTAAGGGACCCTTCCAGCTCAGTCATGTTTGGTGCTAGGCCTGGGGGCCAGCTGGGCCAGGGAGGGAAATGGTGTGAAAAGTCAACTTCCACTGAAGGAGACAGCAGGTCCATGCTGTTATCCTTTGCATTTTGTTCTTTGGAAAACACTTTTATTATGTATATCAATTGGTTGTATAGAAAAAAAAAATAATAAAGCATTGAGTAGCAGGTATCTACCACTAGCTTTATCAAATCTTTGATTGTTTCCATAACTGCTTCAGATTTTTGAAAAAGAAATGAAGTAATACCACAGTTGAAAAAGTTTATTAATTTCTTCCTAAATCCATTTTCTTCCTTCTATCCCCATGGGTAACTATTACTTTGAAAGTGGTATTATTCATGAGTATGCTTTTAAAGTTTTCTATATATGTAGATATTCACAAAAGTATTTCTTTGCTATCTTTGAAATGTATGTATATTATTTAATTTTTTAAGTTGAGAGAGTGTGTGGGCAGTGAGGAGGGGCAGAGAGAGAGGGAAGGAGAGACTCTTAAGCAGGCTTCATGCTCAGCATGGAGTGCAGGGTTCCCCTGGGATTGTGACCTGGGCCAAAATCAAGATTCGGATGCTCAACCAACTGAACCACCCAGGTGCCCCTGAAAGGTATGTTTGTAAAAAGCGAAATTAAATCATTATTTATTTCTTGGAGGTCTCTTCCCCACTCAGGAGTATGTTTTATATTCAACCATGTTGATTCATGTAACTGCAGTTCATAAGTATTCCACAATTCATCTCCAATCCATAAAAAATAGGTTGCTTCCAATAATTTTTATTATTAAAAGCAATATTTTAAGATCATTTTCATTTTCCTTCTTTTTAAAAAATAAATTGTATATTTAAGTTATCTCTGTGCCCTAAAAGGGGCTTGAACTCACAACTTGAGATCAAGAGTTGCACACTCTTCTGACTAAGCCAGCCAGGTACCCACTTAGATAATTTTCCACATGTCTTCTGTTACGCGTGTATAAAAGTTTCTCTAGGACATATAACCATAAGAGTTGAGTCACTAGTCATAATATTTGTGTATCTTAGGAGAAAATTTCAAACTATTTTCCAACCTTGTACAATCTCAACAATAGTTGAATGAGTATTCATTTTCATCAACACTTGGCATTTTCTGACATTTTAATTTTGTGCCAATCTGATAAAATATCTTAAAAAATTTTTTTAGTCTTTATTTTTGAGAGAGAATGCAAAGTGGGGAGGGGCAGTGGGGGTACAGAGAATCTGAAGCAGGCTGTGTGCTAACAGCAGAAAACTCAATTTGGGGCTTGAACCCATGAACCATGAGATTATGACCTGAGCCAAAGTCGGACACTTAACCAACTGATCCACCCAGGTGCCCCATGATAAAATATCTTAACATGGTTTTGTGTTACATGCCCCTAATTATGAATGAGGTTAATCATCTTTTCTTTTCTTTTTTCTTTTCTTTTTTTTTAATCATCTATTTGTGTGCTGATTAATAACTTACATTTTTGTGCATTTTTCTATTGTTATCTTTTTCTTACTCACTCATAAAAATTCTTTACATATTCTGGATCCTAAACCTCTGTTACTTGAGTTGAAGATATCTTTGGTTTGTAGCTTGTCTTTTTACCCTTTATGGTATATTTTCATGAGCAGAAGTTATTTATTTTAATGTAGTCAAATATATCACTTTTTTCCTTAAAGTTTTCTTTAAAAGACTTATTTCTCACCCCAAAGTCATAAAGCTCTTCTATTTATTTTTTTTCTAAATATTTTAGATATTTGCCCTTTACATTTGAGTCCATGCTGAATTGTTTTTATGACTGGTGTAAGGTAAAGGTCCACTTTCACTTTTTCCCATATATGTAACCAAATTTCCCAACACCATTTACTCTTTCCCTACAGATCTATCATATACTGGGTTTCCATTTATCTGTAAGTCAGTTTCTGGTCTCTCAATTATGCCAATGGTCTGATTGTCTGTCTCCGTGTCCACACTGCATTGTCTTAATTTCTACAGCTTTATCATTAGAACAACAATGCTTTGGGCTTATTGAGGTCCATCTGCCATCCACTTTGGCATTTGTCTCAGATTTGTCATTTTTTAAAACCACACACCGTCATTAATAGCTGCATTGCAATACACTGGAATGAACCTGGTAAACCTCCACTTCATATTTCAGCTTCTTCTACCTCTAGTGTGGGAGACATATGCAGCAAGCAGAATACTCTCTGTAACTCATGTTTAAAATAGAAATATAACCAGCAATAATCTGTCTTTTTGCAACCCTTTCCAGAGTCAATTACCTAAGTAATTATTTCCCTTTCTTATTTTTTAAAAATTTTTTAACATTTATTTATTTTTGAGAGACAGAGACAGAGCGTGAACAGGGGAGGGGCAAAGAGAGAAAGAGACACAGAATCAGAGGCAAGCTCCAGGCTCCAAGCCAGCGGTCAGCACAAAGCCCGATGCGGGGCTCGAACCCACGAACTGTGAGATCATGACCTGAGCCAAAGCCGGAAGCTTAACCGACTGAGCCACCCAGGTGCCCCGATTATTTCCCTTTCAACAACATGCTGGGAAATAACTAAAAAGTAAGGCAAGGACAGTGAACTCTTTGTGATCTTGGATGGTGGGGGCAGAAGTATTAGAGATCGCCACCCCTTGACAACTATTTGGTATACCCCACAGTAGTGCCAGGGCTGCTAGGCTACCAGTCAGTGGGAAACATGGGAAAGAGGTGAGATTATGTGAACTATGCCCAGGAAATAGAAGCTGAATAGTGCTTCAACAGAGTACATAGAAAGTAGACTGTACATTCTTGTCACAGTGATTTTGTCATTCATTGTATGGTGATGATAAACAATTCTTTGTGTTATTATTTGGTAACATTTTTATTTTGTGTAATAAATTCTTTGACAAAAATGAGCTCAAGGGGGAAAAAAGAAAGTGCATGTTTAATAAAAAATAAATACTTAATTTTCATTTCTCGAGAAAATTGACAATGAACATATAACTTTTATTAGAGATGGAAAAGGAGAGATCTGGAAGAATATATATCAAGAGAAATTGTCACTATAGGTAGGAGAAATTATCACAATTCCTTATGTTGATTTTACTTGTCTATATTTTCTTTGTTTCTTATACTTCTGTAATAAATAAAAATAGAAGAAATTTTACTTGAAGCGGTAATTCTTTACTTCAAGACTAAATTCACAACGTGAAATAAACTATATTGCATGTATTAAACCGATAAGGAAAAACTTCAATAAACACAAACTGTGTATTATATTAATGGCCCCCATTAAGGGCTCCCTGTGTCCATACCCTTTGCCTTATAACTTTGTAGTCCTCTTTTCTTCTAACTACAGGTTCAGCCATGCAACTTATCTAGGCCAATGGAATGTTAACAGATGTGAACAAGCAGGGGCTTGAAAAGCACCTGCGCATTTTTGCTTGCTCTCTTGTGCACTGAATTTGTTCACTTTTGCATCTCTGGCTCAGCATGAGAACTTGCCCCAGCTTGTCCATTTGAGGGATGTAAGAGACAGGTGAAGAAAAGCAGAGACCATCCTAGTCCAGAAAACAGTCAGCCGATCTCCAACATGTAGGAGAGTCCAGTCAAGATCAATAGCTGATTGCAGATGCATGAACGAGTCAAGATCAGATAATGACTCAGCTACCACAGACTTGTAAGGAGCAAGAATAAGTCACCAGGTTGGGTTGTCATCAGATTACTATGTCAATGGATAACTGATACAACAAGGAATAAACAATATGCTGTGTAGAGAGGAGAAAACCAACAGACAAAAAAGGAGAGAGAGTTCATATAAATTTTGCCATAGCATTTCCAGATATCACATCACAGAATATTCTGTCCCTTTCTCTAAGGATAGGCTAGAGTACTTTGCAAATCAGACTAAATCTTAGTCTATAACACATGGAGCCCAACATGGGGCTTGAACTCATGACCCTGAGATCCAAGACCTGAGCTGAGATCAAGAGTCAGACGCTTAACAGACTTACTGAAAATTTTAGAATATTTCATCACTCCAAAAAGGAATCCTGTACCCATTAGCATCCACTCCCCATTTCCTTCCAACAAACCTCTCTAACTGCAGCCCCAAAACCACTAATCTACTTTCTGCCTCTATAGATTTGCCTATTCTCTGTATTTCATATATACTATATCAATATGTGGTCCTTTGTGACTTACTGGCTTCTTTCAATTAGCATAATGCTTTACAGGCTTATCCATGTTGTAGTGTGTCAATAGTTCATTCCTTTTTATGGTTGAATAATATTCCACTGTGTGGATATTATATTTTACTTATTCATTCATCAGGTGATAGACACAGAGTTGTTTCCACTTTTTGGCTATATGTATAATATACTAATATATTATATACTTTATATAATATATAACATATAATATATACTAATATATTATACTACACTTAGTATATAGTTATATATTGTTATGTATATTATACATAAAATATACTCTAATATATATTATATATGCTATTATTATACTATATGCCATTTATAGTATAATATAGAATGCTTCTATAAACATTCATGTATATTTTTGTATATACATCTCTTGAGTATATAACTAGGAGTGTAATTTCTAGGTTATATGCTATGTTTAACCTTTTGAGAAACTGCCAGACTGGTTTTCATTGGCTGCACATTTTACATTTCTACCAGCAGTGTATGAGGGTTCTCTGCCAACACTTGTTATTGTCTCATTTATTAGTCATTCTAATAGGTGTGAAGTGGAATCTCACTGTGGTTTTATTTGCATTTCCCTAATAACTAGTGATGTTAACACCTTTTATATTTGTCATTTGTATATTTTCTTTGAAGAAATAACAATTCAGATATTATGCAAATTTTAAAATTAGGTTGTCTTTTTATTGTTGACTTGGAGTTATTTATATGTTCTAGATAGAAGTCCCTTATCAGACGTATAATTTGCAAATATTTTCTCCTATCCTGTGGGTTGTTTTTCATTCTCTTAACAGTGTCTTTTGAAGAGCTTTTCAATTTTGATGAAGTACAATTAATCTTTTTAATTTTTCTTTTGGGGTTTGTGCCTATCTGCAAAGGCAAAATCATAATCCTCCTTTTCTTTTAATCAGCTTCTTGCATCCCTTTTCTTTCTCTGAGTTTAATTTGCTTCTTCTGAGATACAACTTTTAGTTGCTCTTTTTAGTGGGGAGGTCTATAAGTACAAATTTTCTCTCTCTCTCCTTTTTTCTTTTGTCTGAAGCTTCCTTTATTTCATGCTATGCTTGAAGCATGCTTTAGCTGCGTATATAATTCTAGGTTAATTTTTATATGTGAATAGTCTTCTAATTGTTGTCATGGGATAATTCTCAATTTCTTCTCTTTCAGTTCTTAAATCTTTCTTTATGTCTTTGTTACTAAAGGGAGCTGCATATGGATTTACTTTTATTTCTATTTTACAGGACCCATTGTGCTCTGGAATCTGGGGGGGGGGGTCACATCTTTTATCAGTGCTGGAAACTGTCAGCCATTATCATTTTAAATATAGTCTCTCCCCTACTGTCTTTTTTTTGTTTGTTTGCTTTATTTATTTTTGAGAGAGAGAGTACAAGCAAGGGAAGAGCAGAGAGAGGGGGACAGAGGATCCGACGCAGGCTCTGCACTGACAGCAGTGAGCTTGATGCAGGGCTAGAACTCACAAACTGTGAGATCACGACCTGAGCTGAAGATGGTTGCTCAACTGACTGAAGCACCCAGGCGCTCCTCCCTTACCGCCTTCTGTTTTAAGTACGCTCCTTCCCTCCATGTCTCAACTTTTTATTTTTTTATCTCCTTTTTTGCTGCCTTCTGTGAAAAATCCTTAGAGTTACCTTATAGTTAACTAGTACTTAATCTGCTGTTTAACCAGTTGTTTTAAATTTCTAGGATTATGTCCTTCCATTTCTAAATTTTCTCTTTCGCAGTTCCCCATATCCATCTGATGTTTCTTCATAAGGTCTTTCCTTTAATTTTAGGGGTTTAATCTCTCCTTTTATGTCATATTTTGTGTTTCCTAACTGAACTCATGTTTGATTTCTTTTTGTGTGTGTTTTTTTAAAATTATAAAACTCTTTTCTGTGTGTGCCTGGATTGGTTTTATTACAGGAGACCCTCATGTGACCTTAGGTGCAGGAGCATCCTTCCAGAATGGTTTTATATTTGCTCTGATAAGTGCCTCAGGGTTTTCCATTGTCCTGGGATCAATTTTTATGTTAATTTCTTAATTTAGGAATTCCTGACTACAAGGGTAGTGTTAAGCCAAAGCCAAAACCAATGTGAGAAGCAGGACAGGGTTTTTGATGGTTCAGTGAAAAAATGGTTTCTTACCCTGGGTATGGGCAAAGAAATATATATTTTATTGTCACCTCCTCAGGCTGGTGAGACTTTTTTTTTTTACTACCTTTTCATTGAGGATGTCACTGTATGAAAGTTCTAGCTTCTCATAGAGACTTCTGTTCCAATTCCCTATCTGGAGCAGGTCCAAGACCATGTTTTTTATTCTTGCATATGCCTTAAAGTCCCTAGTTTATAGCAACACTCCCCACCCCTCCACACCCCCAGAAATTGCAATGCTAGCTGGAGCCTTTTCCCTCAGATTTCAGCACCTGCTTCCTTTCTGTTATCTGCAGATTTTCTTTCTTGCAAGCTCAGCTGTCTATTTAAAGACTTTTTCTTATACTTTATCCAGCAGTTCTAAGTATTTATAATGGGAGATGTTCCATATTTCCAGGACCATTGCCACCTATTGCTTTCTATGTATTTTTTTTTTAATGTCTTAGGAGCACATTAACTGTGTGGGAAAGTTGGGACGAATACATACACTGTAAGCCAAGGGGGTTATGGGCATATAATTTTAGGGGAATGTTAAGAGGTTTCCATTTTCATATGAATTGTATTTTAAAATTCACTTGCGATAAAAGTTTATGTTGACTCTGTCCCACCTTCCCTCTCAAAATAGCCCTCTCTCACTTTACAAAAAGGAAGGCATACCTGTCATCATTTATCTCACTGTGCAAAACCCTCCAGAGAGCCAAACAAGAGGAGGATGGGAAATACTGCTATTGGGGAAGCATCTTTTAATTACTAATCAAATCACCAAAACTGTACATTAAGGCTTTGTATTTTATACTTACTTTTGCTAAGGGTGAAGTTAGGTTAGAAAAGGAATATTTTGTTCATGTTGGATGTATCTAATTCGGTGTGAGTCTGGGAGAGTAACAACAATTTGTATTTAATGACTTTGCCTCTGCTACCCACAACCCCACCATTGTCAATGGAGGCATCACTTTTTAGGATGAGTCCCATGAAGGAAAAACAAAGTGTTGAAAAGTATTGAAGGCTATAAGGAACTTTTTAAACATAAGCAGTTCTTTTAGGCTACTCTTTTTATTTAGTTTAGGTTAGTTTTCTTTATTTTGAGAAAGACGGAGACAGTGCAAGTGGAGGAGGGGCAGATAGTGGGCAGGGGCAGAGAGAGAGGGAGGGACAGAATCCCAAGCAAGGCTCTGCACTGCCAACACAGAGTCTGATGTGGCTCCAACTCATGAACTCTGAGGTCTCGACCCAAGAGTTGGATACTTAACCAACTGAGCCACACAAGCACCCCTAGGCTACTCTTAACACTCATCCTTAGGCACATCAGTAGTTGGAAAGAAAGGCGTCTTCACACTGAATAAGCAGGACAAGCCTGTGACCCTAACTCTTTTAAATGTAAGTTGAGTGTTTTCTAGGACCTCTATATATGACTTTTGATGAAAAACTTAAGTTTTAAAAAAATTCAGTGTGATTCTATAATTAAAATCTATTTTACAAATCATATAGTGAAATATCTATTTCATCCAATTAAATGCCCAATATTTTTTATTCTTATTAAAAATAGAAAAAGTGTACACTAGCTGTCAGGCCAATTAGTTTATAGTTTATAACCTTTCTCTCTTGTTAAATACCCAAGGAAAGTTTGAACATGGTATCTAAAGAGTTAACAGAGCTATTTTCTGATTTTTATACATGATTCTTATTCTGAAAAGCCAAACACTTATATTTCATACATTCCACAAATTTAACAAAAAGCATGCAGTGCCTCTTATCATACCCCTTGCTTAATAAATGGCTTACTTGTAATTTTGTTTTTTATTTTTATGTTTTAAATTCTTAAAAAAAATTTTTTTTTAATTTGAAAATTTAGGCAGACCTGGGTGGCTCAGTCTGTTAAACATCTGTCTTCAGCTCAGGTCATGATTTCCCAGTCTGGGAGTTAAAGCCCTGTGTTGGGCTCTGTGTTGACAGCTCACAGCCTGGAACCTGCTTTGGGTTCTGTCTCTGTGTGTGTGTGTGTGTCTCTCTCTCTCTCTTTGTTCCTCCCCCACTCATGTTCTGTCTCTCTCTCTCTCTCAAAAATAAATAAACATTAAAAAATTAGTTTAAAAATATGAAAAATATTTTTAATTTTAATTTTTTGTTTTTTCCTTCAAATTTGTATTTAAATTCTAGTTAGTTAACTAGACTCACTTGTAACTTTAGCTACACATTTCAGTTCATTATTTCAAAACAGTAACAAAGAAATAGAGTATTCTCTTCATCTTGTTTCATAACCTAAAATGGAAAAGCCAGCTACAGTAGACCTATATTATTTTAATCTTGATTACTTTTAGTAATATTATTAGATACTATCTATAATTTACTTCTCAATGCTTTATAGCCTTTTTTGAAACATTTAAACACATATTTGTATTGAAAATAAAGTTGGGGAAAAAGGAAGCTACACTTGACTCACAAAGTAAGTCTGATTTACCTGGTGGTATTATGCTAAGTGAAATTAGTCAGCGAAAGACAAATATCCTAGATTTCATTCATATGAGGAATTTAAGATACAAAACAGATGAACATAAGGAAAGGGAAGCAAAAAGAATACAAAAACAGGGAGAGGGACAAAACATAAGAGACTGTTAAATATGAAGGACAGAGGGTTGCTGGAAGGGTTGTGGGAGGGGGAAAGATCTAAATGGTTACGTAAAGGGCATTAAGGAATCTACTCCTGAAATCACTGTTGCACCATATGCTAACTTGGATGTAAATTTAAGAATTAATTATTTTTTAAAAGGTGATTTTATTAAAGCACAGGAACAGAGCCCATGGGCAGAAAGAGCTGCACTGGGGGTGTGAAGAGTGACTGCTTATATACTGTGGCCATTGGGGGAGGAAAAGTCAAGAGGAAGTTTCTTAAAGGATTTCCATATGCTAAAGAGGACTTAAGATTATTGAAGGCAAGCAAAGGTTGTGTTTCCCCCTAGTGAAGCTTATTGTTAAAATACTAGGAAGATCCTAGAGATTAGGCTATTGATAAGATTACCTTTTTCTTATATTACTAAGGTGTTTGTAAACTGATGGAGACTCTATCAGTTTAACCACTTTCCTTTGTTCTTAGGCAGCCAGGAGTGCCAGAGGAATATCACACTTATCTTACCTGGGGAGGGGCGGGGTTGGTTTGTGCTAGCTTGTGCCTGGCCCTTGGCTTGCCTTATGGTCCCTCATCATAATGATATAATCAGTGAAAAAATTTAAGCATATAATTCTGTTACTTTAGGATAAAATTCTGCGGGGGAATTAGGAGTATGTGTCCTAGAAGAAAAAGGAATAATATGAAATTCCTAGCTGTAGAAAAAGAATTTAAGTATCTTTAAAATGGATACTGGTGAATATCCATATTCCATCGAATTATGGTATTTAGTCTCCATTGCATAAAGTGAGGATAGTGATGGAATAGTTTTGTTTTTAAATGACAGTATTTATAAGATGCCATAAATGATATCTTTTGTGGGGCGCCTGTCTGGGCTCAGTTGGTGGATGCTGGAGAAAAAGGAAGGCAAAGTTATTTTCTACCATAGTGGGGAATTAATAGAATATGACAAAAAGTTAAAAAAATCTAAATCTGGTAATAAAGGCATATTACTTAAATACAAAGACCAAAACAATCAGCCAAGAGAGGTGAAAATAATTACTTCCTGGAAGAGAGAAACAGGAGGAAAGAGAATAGGAAACTCCTATTTTTTACAACAAACCAGAGGGAACTCTTAACTCTTTAAACTATGACATATGTAACTTTGATAGAAATGAAAACTTGAAAAAAATTAAAGCAAATAACCAAAGATTATATTTTAATATATAATAGAACACAACTTCCCTGAGGTGAAAAAACACCTGAATCTGTAGGTATGGATAATTAAAAGAAACTATTACCTAGACCTACTCTTGTAAGTTTTGAATTTTAAGGATAAAGAATCCCATAGTAAAATTTACTACAAAGGAACAAAAAAAGGGAATGTTTTATACTTTTCCTCAACAACAAACATTAGAGGAACAATGGAGAAACTTCTAAAAATTTAAAGGAAAAAAATATGTTCCGGGGTACCTGGGTGGCTCAGTTGGTTAAGCATCCAACTTCAGCTCAGGTCATGATTTCATGGTTTGTGAGTTCAAGCCCCGCATTGGGCTCTGTCCTGACAGTTCTGAGCCTGGAGCCTGCTTCAAATTCTGTGTCGCCTTCTCTCTCTGCCTGTGTTCTGCTTGGATTCTGTCTCTTCCTCAAAATAAATAAACATTAAAAAATACATATGTTCAGGAATTCTATAGTTAACCAATGTATCTTTTCTCTACTTGAAAGGGAAAAAAAGACACATTCACAGGTTTTGTTTGTCTGTTTGTTTTTGTTTTTTAAGAATTTTAAAAAGTAATCTCTACATCCATTGTGGGGCTCAAACTTACAACCCCGAGATTAAAGAGTTTCACACTCTCCTGATTGAACCAGCTAGCCGCCCCTCACAGATATCTTTAAAAGCACATCATCCTCATATTTTTGTAGAAAGAAAACCTGCTGGTTGATGTATTCCATCTCAAAGATTTCAAGGAAAAGAACCTCAAAGATCAGGGTACAAAAGAGCTCTCTACAGGGATTAAAGTAAGGCAAAGAATGTAATCAATATATTTTTATAATTGTAGTTTCAAAACAATTCAAATGTGAAAATTATTGAAAGACAAAATAATAATTTCACAATAGTAACAGGTAACATATTTATAAAGTGGTAGGCTCTACTCTAAATGCTTAACATGAATTATCTCATTTAATCCTCAGAATAGGCTAGTGATGGTAAGCACCAGCATTATGCCCATCTGATAGATGAGGAAACTGAAGCATGGGGGAGGTAAGTGATTTGCCTAAAGGCACACAGCTAATATACTGGCTATTTAACTGTCTCTTATGCTGTGATCCTGAGGTTGGAACTCTGCAAATGGTATTTCTCAAACTTCCTTGACAGCCGGCTCCCTGTTTCTGCTAGTAAGAGGCACTGGAAGAAGACTGTAGAGAGGGAGTAGGAGAGAAGGCTCATCCTCCCTGTCTTCCAGTGCTGTCAGTGTTGTTCCACCATCAGCAGCAAATTGGCTCTTCCCCCAGCTTCTTTGGGTACCCTCAGCATGAATCCTGCTTCACCGCTCCAGAGGTATTTCAGCAGGGGTTAGGAAGGAATCCTCTCCTCCTCTGGAGTCCAAGCATCACCTGACAGTTTCTTCTCAAAGATCTGAGCACCAACACTACATGGCCTCTCCTCTGAGCTTGTAGGTTCTGGAAACAACTTCTTCCTTTTGTTTCACAGCACTAAAAGTGGAAGCTTTTTCCTGAAGTTATTAATCTTTGTTTACCTCAACTTCTCATTTTTTTCCTTTTAGTCTTCCAACACCTGTGTAACCAATTCCCTGTAATAAATATCTTCTGTTTGAACCATCCATGACTACCTAGGGTAGTCCAAAAATGAAGTGATGTAAGCTAGTTAAGCATGCAGGGGACTGCTGTCTTAGGGACATTCAGAAATGCACACTCAATACTGAAGGGTCTCTAGAATATAGCAAGACCCTTCCTAATAACCAGGGAACCAGCCAAATGCTATGGGCCAAAGTCCCAGCCACAGAAAATGTAGATCAGCGGACTGGAGACCATGATGCTCTGTAACTCCCCAATGATTGTCTCCTAAGCACTGTAGCTTAATTTTGAGTGGCATATGATAGCATCTTCCTGGTTGTATGTGGTCTGTTTCCATGATGTATTGAGTAGTGCTGTTTGTTGTTGAACATTAATGCCTGTAACACCAAGCTAAACACCTTCTTTTGGGATATGTTTCCTCTCTTTAAATGACCTTGCCTTGTCTAATAAATAAATGATTGTCTCACCCTGAAAAATAAAATATCCTCTGTTTGAAATAGTGTGGTTTCTATTTTTCTGATCTGGGATAAGGTTTAACTCCAGAGACTATACTTTCAATCACTATTCATATTACTCTAAGTTCTTAAAAACAAAACAAATATATATGTAAACATGATTTTAAATAATCTTGGAAGAGGAAGTAAACATTGTAAAATGTAATTAGAGTATTAGATTTTATTTTTAAAGTTTATTTTGAGAGAGAGAGGGAGAGAGAATCCCAAGCAGGCTCCACACTGTTAGCCTGACACAGGGCTTGAACTCATGAACCATGAGATTATGACTTGAGCCAAAATCGAGTTGGACACAACTGACTGAGACTGAGCCACCCAGGTGGCCCAGAGTATTTAGATCTTAAATAATGATTAGAGAGAAGTGAAAACTTCTGTGACACATGAAAGCTATATTGATTGAGTGAAACTTTGAGCTCATAATGGTTTTATTTTGAAATAAGAAAAAAGCAAATAAACCAAATATTCATCTGAATAATTAGAACCATAACAAAATAAAGCTAACTAAAGCCAAAGGAAAAAACAAAATAGAAATAAAAGTAGAAAATAATGAATTGGAAAATAGAAAACTCTCCTCGGTTGATTTTTCAAAATCTAATAGTTTCTTTGAAAAAATATACAAATAGTTGGTCTGAGCAAATTATTAGATGGGAGAAAATGTAAACATAAAAAATTGGAAAAAGAAATGGATATAATAACAGAATGTTCTTACACTCATGAGAATGAAAAATTCAAATGAATGAAAATAAGCCATTAATTCCCTAGAACTATTTTATGTGCTGAGGATATAGTGGTTAACAAGCTAAAGTTTTTACCTTCAAATTTTACATCTATCTACCTGGTTAACATTTATATCCTAACCATCTCCTTGCCTACTCTACCAAAGCTAAATGGAAAAATCTATGATTTTTAAAATATTTAAACCTTATGTCTATTTTTGCTCATCACTTTATCACTTAAAAAATTGTCAGTGCCTGTTAGAGGTCCTTGTGCATGGTGGAAAAAGCAGGCTGTAATGCAGTGTGTTCTCTTTAAACTAAAACTATTCACACACATGTTCATAGGTAATTTATACGCATATCCATCTAACTGTTGTAGGGTTTACTTGTAGATAATAAGATCAATTATTTTTATTTTCTTCTTTCTGCTTTTCTATATTTCAAATCATTTTACAAAATGATTATGTATTATAACTAGAAAAATAGTTTTAAAAATAACATAACTCATATGATCAAATTGGGGGAAAAGGTAAAAAGGTTTTTCATTTATGTGAAGTGGGTTTTAATTGATGTCTTTAATATATAAAGAGCTGAAGGGCACCTGGGTGGCTCAGTCAGTTAAGTGGCTCACTTCAGCTCAGGTCATGATCTCACAGTTAGTTAGAGCCCTGTGTTGGGCTCTGTGCTGACAATTCAGAGCCTGCTTTGGATTCTATCACTCTTTCTGCCCCTCCCCCGTTTGTGCTGTCTCTTTCTCTCAAAAATAAACAAACATTAACAAAGAAAATTTTTTTTAATATATAAAGAGCTGAACATCCAATTTGAAATAGTCACTCAGGCACTCTATCACATCACCCTAGTCCAATGATCTGTATGGCATTCATCACTATCTAACATTTTCCTTGACTTGTTTGCTTATTGTGTTCTCACCCTGACCCAATGTAAACTCTCTTACAAGAAGAAACCTTGGTTATCTTGTTCCCTATCATGCTCCCTATACCTAGAACAGTGCCTCGTACACTGGAGGAGTTCAATATTGAATGAACTGATGAAATTGAATACACAAAGAGCATTTTCAAAGCAACTGTTAAGAAATGCTCCAATAGAAAAATGGAAAAGGATATAATTTTAAAATGAAGAAATACACATATCCAATGAGTATTAGACTATAAACTCTGTAAGGGAAGGTATGTATCTACCTTATTTATCATAATTTTTCTAGCTCCTAGCATGTAACAGGTACTTAACAACTAATGAATGAACATGATGTTATAGAAAAAATTTTCATGATGCTTTTCAAGGACAGTCAGGAAGATTTTATTCATGAGGGACTATTGCAATAAGGGTTTTGTAGTAGGAGAGAGAGATGGAGCTCAAGTCTAAATATAACCAGGATAGGTGAAGATTTATAGCCAAGGGTGGGGGTCAGTGGATAGAAAATTACTATGAGGAGAAACATCAAGGTTAGGGGGACTCTTGCTAGACAGACTCAGTAGGATTCTTGGTGAAGGCAGGCCAAGGTGATAAGATACGGAGAGGGTGGGATGAGGAATTTGATCAGATATCAAGAAAGGGGGATTTGTTCTAAACTGACTCGGCAAGGTTCCTGCTGAAACTGGACTAAGTGGGCTAAGCACAGAGCCCAAGGTTGAGATCTAGTTAAAAAGAAGACTCAGAGGAGCCTGGCTCAAATTTGGTGAAATAGAGTCTCTGTCAATGAAAAAGTGTCCAAGCTCACTAACTTAAATAATGGCAATTAAAACAATGAGCACTATCTCTACCTATCAAAATGAGATAGATTTCTCTCCTAACTGTACAAATTTTGCAAGGGTATGGAATACCTAAGATTTACTGTCTTCTTTTAAGACCAAAAAGTCCTTGAGGTCAAAGAGTGAATCTATCTTGTTTATTGTAATAAAATTTCTGGGGTGTAATCCATGGTAGGTGTTTAATACATGTTAACTGAATCAAAGAGTGGAGAGCAAATCAGTATAATTTTCCTGGAGGAAGCATAATTTAATACATATATGTAAATATAAATAATATGCATGTAAGTATAATATACATATATAATATATATGTAAAAAAGTAAATTTTTGAAAATAAAACAATAAAATATTCAATAGTAAAGAACTGATTACTAAGCATCCATTATAAATAATGTTTCTGGAGAATATATAATGACATGGGAAACTGTTAAATGAAAAAACATAATAGAATATATCAAATGTGCAATGGAATTCAATATAGTAAAAAAGCAACAACTGCATTTATATACAGAAAAAAAATTCTAAAAGGAAATTGATCAAGTCACTGCAGAAATAAATGGATAGATATTCCATGTTCATGGGTTGCAAAAATTAATATTGTTTTAATATCTATATTACCAAAAGCAATCTATAGATTCAGTACAATCCGTCTCAAAACATAAATGGAATGTTTCACAGAAATAGAACAAAAAATCCTAAAATTTTGTATGGAAGAAATAAAACCCCAAAAAGCCAAGGCAATCTTGAGAAAGAAGAACAAAACCATCACGTTCCTTAATTTCAAAGTATATTATAAAGCTATACCAATTAAAATAGTATGGTATTCAGATAAAACAAATATATCAATGGAACAGAACAGAGATTCCCAGAAACAAACCCATGCACCTATGGTCAATTAATTTAAGGCAAAAAAGCCAAAAATATGCAATGAGGAAAAAACTCTCTTCAATAAATGATGTTAGAAAAACTTGACAGCTACATGCATAAGAATAAAACTGGCCCACTATCTTGTATCATACACAAAAATCACCTCAAAATGGATTAAAGACTTGCACCTGAAACCATAAGACTAGAAGAAAACATAGGTAATAAGCTCCTTGACATAAGTCTTGGAGGTGATTTTTAAAAATCTGACACCAACAGTAAAAAAAGCAAAAATAAACACCAAATTAAAAAACTTCTGCACAGCAAAGGAAACCATCAACAAAATGAAAAGGCAACCTTCTGAATAGATGAAAATATTTGCAAATCATATATCTGATACAGGGCTAATTCCCACAACATAAAAGAATTCATACAACTCGGCAGCAAAAACAAAAAACAAAAAGCAAAAACAAAAACAAAATCCCTCAAACAATCCAACTAAAAGATGGGCAGAAGAACTGAATAGACATTTTTCCAAAAAACTCACCATACACTTAACCAATAGGTACATAAAAAACATTCTATGTATTTTTTTTTTCTGAGAGAGAGGGAGCAAATGAGCAAGAGGCAGAGAGGGAGAGAGAGAGAATCCTCCAAGGGGCAGAAGGAGAGAGAGGGGGAGAGATAGAGCGGGGCTCACCCGAAGTGCGGCTCATGCTTACCTGATGTGGGGCTCAAGCTCACCCAATGCAGGACTCAAACTCACTAACTGTGAAATCATAGCCTGAGCCAAAGTCAGATGCTTAACTGACTGAGCCATCCAGATGCCCCAAGATGCTCTATATTATTAATCATTAGGGAAATAAAAATCAAAACCACAGTGAGACAGCACCTCACCTGTTAGAATGACTAGTATCAAAAAGATAAGAAATAACAAATGTTGGTGAGGATATGAGAAAAAGGAACTCTTATGTACTGCTGGTGGGAATGAAAATTGGTATAGACACTATGGAAAACAGTATGGAGCTTCCTCAAAAAAAAACCCCTAAAAATAGAAATACCACATGATCCAGCAATTTTACCTCCATGTACCTATCCATAGGTAACAAAACTACTAACTCAAAGATACCTGCACCCCCATGTTCCTTACAGCATTATTTACAATAGCAACATATGGAAACAACCTAAGTGTCCATCAGTGGATGAATGGGTAAATTGTGATATATACATATATATACAGTGACATATGAATACTGATACATATATAGTGATACATATATATAGTGGAATATTACTCAGCCATGGAAAAGAATGAGATTTTGCCATTTGTAACAACACGGATGGACCTCTAGGGCATTATTATGTTAAGTGAAATAAGTCAGACAAAGCAAAATACCATATGCTCTTTCTTACATGTGGAATCTAAAAAATATATATATTTTAAGCTCATAGGTAGAGAGAACAGATTGATGGCTGCCAGAGGCAGGGGTGATGGATAGGAGAAATGGGTTAACTGGGTTTTTTTTTTGTCTGTTTAAATAAATTGAATTTTATATATGTTTTATTTTTAAAATTCTTCTTTTTATTTTAGGTAGGCTTCACGCTGAGCCCGGATTCCTAACACAAGGCTTGAACTCAATGACTCTAAAATCAAGACCTGAGCTGAGATCAAGAGTTGGTCACTAAACTGACTGCCCCTAATAAAATGAATTTTTTAAAAAAGGACTGAGAGCTGCATATTGGACATAGTAATGTGGAGAACTGGTAGAGATGGCAAGGACAGACAGTTGCACTGTTGTGCTTTGCTGGAAAGAGGTGCAGAAAAATGGGGTAGTTGCTGAAGGACAATGAAAGTTCAAGGTAAATTGATACAAAACTAATGACATAAAATAAACTTCTGGAGAGGGTAGAATTGAATGACCTAGAACATCTCAGGTGCCTTTCATGTTGTTTAGAGAGGACTGAATAACCCATACATTTTCTTTATAAATCCTTTGAGATTTACTGATCTTTAAATGTGGACTTTCAGGTCTAGAAACTTTTAGGAGGAATTCTTCTGAAAGAACATTTCTGTGGTTAACTGAACCATTAGAGCTCAAATCTAATAAGGACCCTGATAAGAAGCATTAAATATTTTTCAGTATTTTGATAGTTTTTTCATTAAATTACTAATTCATTTGTTCAAAATATTTATTAAGCACCCACTATGGTGTGAGTCAATAGCTAAGGACAGAAAGATGAGTTTGGGGGCACCTGGGTGGCTCAGTCGGTTAAGTGTCTGACTTTGGCTCAGGTCATGATCTGGTGGTTCATGAGTTCCTGCCCCACACTAGGCGCTGTGCTGAGCTAGAGTCTGCAGCCTGCTTCAGATTCTGTGTTTCTCTTTCTCTGTCTCATCCCTGCTCATGCGTGTGTGTGCTTTCTCTTTCTCTCAAAACTAAACATTAAAAAAAATTAAAAATAAAAGAAAGAGGAGTGTGATGTAATCCTGAACGGATAAACAGGTTAACCAATAATGACAGGACAAACTGATATGGGCAATAACGGAGGTACAAAGTTCTGCAGTAACAGTGAGTAGCAGAACACAGCAGAAGGAAGAGCTGAAAGATTTATAGGGCACCTAAAAAGAGAAAGGGGATTAGGACCTCCAGTGGGCTGTTGGTCTGGATATATTGAAAAGTTCCTGAAAATTTTGAGCTTCATGAAACAATCATTGAAAAAAAAAAAAAGAGGTCAATAGCAGTTATTTCTGACTGATTTTTATTCTGAGCTGCCTTTTTACTTTCTTCAAGGATTATGTAATTACTTTTCTAACCGGAAAACAAAAACAGTGAATGTTTTTTTCAAAGGAGGAGAATGGTTGTCATAATTTCCCTTCTGCTAAACCGTGGTTCTCAAACGTGAATATGAATCAGAATCACCTGGATAGTTGGTGAAAGATTACTGTCCCTGACCCACCTAAATATATTTTAGCTGTTTGCACTCTGTGCCTTTCTTACCAGAGGTAGTTCCCTCTATCATTTAAAAACATTTAATTTTATAGAATATTTTAAATTCCGTGAAAATGAGGGTTGTATTTTATTCACTTTTAAGCGTCTGCTCTCATATTAAGCACTAAGGAATTGCTACAAATGAATTTCTGAAAACTGTATCCCTATGTATCATTTTTAGTGCTGGAGAAAATGCAACAATAATAAATATGTCAATTATACCACAGTTGAGAAGGACAAATATTTAAATTTAAAAAAGTTTTTAAAGATGTTAAACCAAAAGTGGAGAAAAAAGTATGTGGTCCTTTCCCTTAAGCGATGCATAATATTATTTCATTATTTAATAATCAAATAGTTAATGAGCTGAGTGAGGCCTGATAATCTGCATTTCTAATAAATTCCACTGGACTAAAAGCTGGCAGTGGAGAATGGCTACATGGTATAGTGAAGATGATGAGAGTTTTGAGGGGAGTCAGGTTTCGATTCTGCCTCTGCCTTTTACAGGCTCTGCGTAGACATACAATAACCCCACTCAGCCTGTTTCCACATTGACAAAATTAAAAATGCACACCTCAAAGGTGTATTATGGTATTACGAAGGTTCAGTGATATGATTAAATATCCAACACAGTGCGGGCCTTAGTTAAGGTAGTTAATTCATGTTGGTCCCCTTCCCTTTGCTTTCCTCTAAGGATGCACCACACATCTGCCATAACTGGGTTTACTACGACATGAGTTAGCCACACGGAGCAAATCATTTCCTGCAAACCTAACAAACCATATCTATCCTTCTGCTACCAATAAAATATTCACCATTCATCTGTAAAATTGGGGAGAATAGTCTAATCATACCTACCTTGATAGGTAATAGTATCTACTTTGAAGAGATACATACATGAGGATTAAACAAGAAAACACCTTAAGTGCTTAATACAGTAACTGCCATATGGAAAACACACGGTTATCGTCATTTTCTTTCTCCCTTCCATTTGATTAGGTTTCTATCCATAGTATCTCCTGGACTGAGTTCAAGAGCTTTCCTAGTCCAGAATACTTCAAAACAATTTTTTCTACCTTAATCAGATTGCTCTCTTCTATGTCACATTTAATTTGAAGTCAATTTTATTTGGCTTACTTAAGAACTGGTAAGGATACACACTACATAAACTACTGTACTGAATGTTTGAGAAGATAAGTAGAAGACTGTTCCATGACTTTTAGTACTTGAGGTGACAAATGACCAAATACAGGAAAAGATGAACAGGAAGGAATGCAAGGAAGGGTGGGGCAAGGCAAATTAGACAGAAAGTTAAGTGTGGTAGGTGTTTGGGCATTATAGTAGCTGATCTATGATTTTTGTTTTTTTAATCTGTGATTATTTTACACTCCGGAACAAGAGAATTACTAAGAGTTGTAGGACAGCACTGGTATTATGGCTGAGAAAATAGGTCCAGAGATCTAAGTGGTCTAGGGGCACAGCTATGGAGTGGTAGAAATTCCCTGTCTCCTGGTCCCTTGTTGTTTCTCAATATATTTCTAAATATTTTCAAGTATTTTAATCAGTTTATAGTTGTTCTTTCTAAGTAGACAGTTCAGTGTAGCTAGTTTAGCACTGGGCTCTAAAGCCAAAATGTTTGGGTTTGAGCCCTTGTTTTGCCAGTCACTACCTGTGTGACTTAGGGCAAGTCATTAATCTCTGTGCTTCAATTCCCCAGTCTAAAAAACGAGCATAAAACAATATTACCTTATTTCAACATTACCAACAAATAACTTGTTATATGTGAAGGATTAAAAATTGTGGTTTTATCCTTATAAAGCTATTAGTCTCTGAGAGAACGGAAAACAAGAAATCCAGTGTTCTAATGGTTTTTTTTTCTTTTGCTTCTTCTTTAAAAAAACCTCATCAAAGCATCCAGATGGCTTAATCCTATCAGATAAAAACAAGTTTTTGTTACTCAGAAGTGAGAGTTGGAATTTGCATAAGTCTGGCCTAGTCTGATAACAGGAATGTCTAGAAAAGTAATAACCAAGATAGAAACAGATTCTAGGACCAACAGAACTTCCTCAAAAAAGTCAGTCAAGGGGCACCTGAGTGGCTCAGTCAGTTGGGCCACAGACTCTTGATTTTGGCTCAGGTCATGATCTCACTGTGGTGAGACTGAGCCT
This sequence comes from Suricata suricatta, assembly GCF_006229205.1. Classification (NCBI taxonomy): domain Eukaryota; kingdom Metazoa; phylum Chordata; class Mammalia; order Carnivora; family Herpestidae; genus Suricata; species Suricata suricatta. Next base: position 113,345,246 of record NC_043703.1, on the reverse strand, counting down.
CATTTTGGGCTCCGCATGGAGCTTGGAGCCTGTGTGGAATATTCTCTCTCTCTCTCTCTCTTTTTCTCATCTCTCTGCCCCTCCCCTGCTTGAGAGCCCTCACTCACTCACTCTCTCAAAATAAATAAATGTAAAGTCAGTCAAGATCAAGAGATGTAGAGAAAGATGGAGTAATGAATCTAATTCCAAATGAGGTTTCCCATCTATTTTAAGGTCTATTTCAAACTTCCTTAAGACAAAATCTAGCCTTTTAAGGCAAGTGCAGAGAAATGCCTCCCTGGACTTCCTTTCAGGGAATGTTTTAGCAGGTGCTGCATTCCACCCTGGAGGTGGCTGCATGAATTTGTGAACTGAAGTGACAACATTGACTCCCTCTGGAAGAAGAAATGCTGTCTCTATATAGGAAGCTTAACTGCAAAGGCAGTACTTAAAAAGAGGAGGAGGAGAGGAAGAAGGAAAAAAGGAAGGAGAAGCCACAGCCATGCTGCTGCCAACCTAGTCACAGCTCAGTTCAATATTTAAATTAGAGAAAACAAGAAGCATTCCCTCCCCCTGCCCCCATTCTCCCCACTCCCCCGCTTCTCATCTCTCCTCTCCTCAAATGCCTGTTGAAAAAGTTCTGGGACGAATTACAAGCCAGGAAGGCTGCCGCAGAATTAGGGAGAGCAGGTGGAGGTGAGAAAACCTCTATTCAGGTAGTCAGAAAAATCATGGATGGGGAGGGGGCAGGGATTTGAAACTACCTTCAGCATCGTCGATCAGGAAATCTAGGGATGTAGAAGGGTACTAACTGGCCTTCCAAATCTTCTGCATTTGGCTGATGAAAACCACATTGTCCTCCAAGTGGACTTTGGCACTCAGGCGATATCAGGGTAAAATAAACATCAAGGAAGGAGGAAGGAGGGAATCTTGAGTTTTGAAAAAGAAATAACAGAAGATCAGTCTTGGGTTCTTGTGTGAGGGGATTTGTGAGGGTCAGGCCCACCCACATCATCAGCAAACGTGGAAGAATCAAGGGTCACTGTCGGCAGACGAGCCAGCCTCAGTTTGGGGTCACGGCCAATGGCTTGGATCTGCTGGTACCCTAGGATCTCCTCTGCACACACCCTTTAAGTTTCTTGGTTTGAGACTTGCCTGTAGATTCTCAGCCCAGTCTTATTAAGCGTTCTCGCTGCGCCTAGCTCAGAGGTGACTACCGAGCGATTCTCAACATTTGGGAGCAAAAACGGCTTTTGAGGTTGGGGGCGGAAGGGCACAGGTTTTACTCAGAGTTAGCGTTCAATTGTGGCCTTGTACCAACTGCCAGAAAAATCCTCCGGGTCACCCCTTGTCTTCCACCTTCTGCCCAGGTGACGTCGGTAAGCCCCGCAGGACTCGCCAGAGGCTAAGCGGTTAAGCCGCGTCCTTCAGGTGTCAGGCTCGATCCATTTGGAAACAACAATCCCCAGAATCCCTTGTGCAGGGAGGTGAAATCGCAAATAAGATGGCTCCAAAAGGGTGGAACATGCAGCAGTTTCCTAGTCCTTGGCGGTTTCTTTACCGGATATGTTTAAATAACCGAATCCCCACAAATGCACCACCCCACTAACTACCTTCGAGGCCGAGGAGGCCACCGCAGCCTCCTCGCTCGCTCCTTCAGGGGCATCCTGGGAGTTGTAGTGCAGCGGGTGGCTTGTGCCGAACTACGTTTCCCATGGTGCCCTGCGGGCCGGGCGATAAAAGTTCTTTTCCAAAACTCTCTCCACACCGAGACACCCCTCTCCCGGGTCCCCTTCTCTTCCACGACTCCTTCTCGTCTGTCGCGACCCGGCGGCAGCAACAGGAGGGCCTCGGCTCCTCACCTTGCTGTCCCGAGCGGCACTTCCGGCGACGGTTCACTTCCTGGTTGGGTGGATGGAGCCGAGCGGGAGCGCGCGCGGGGGAGGGGCGGCGGGTCAGTCTCCGCCGGGCGCTCCGGGGGATCAGCTGGCGGGCGGGCGGGCGCCGAAAGCTGCCCCGGCTCTCGCTGCAGCGCCGCCTCCTCTCCGCGTCGCAGGCCGGCCCCGCGGCCGTGACAATGTTGCAGGGCTGGTAGCTGGGCGCCAGCCGCCGAGCCTTCTCAAGTGGGTGCCGCTGGGATGCTGCCTCGCGGGGCGGCGGGGAGACCGAGAAGGAGGGGGAGGCTGTGCTCGGCTGGGTCGGCGCTGCGGGAGGCGGCCAAATCCTTCCCTTTTCCGAGCCGCGAGGACCGGGTCCGGGGCTCCGCTCGGGATTTCAGCCCCAGGGTTTTTCTCGCTAGGAAAATGCATGAAGCGTTTCCTCGGGATGATGGCTTTTGCTCCCTCTAGGACTCAGCGGTTGAATTCGTAAGTGTGTTACTGATTCATCCTCTCTTCTTCTGTCATCACAGGTTTAAACTTACGCGAATCGCTCTCTTGAGGAGGAGGGGACCGCGGCGCGATTGACACGCATATTCCTATAGGCATCCTCCCTCAGCCCCCACCCCCACGGCCGGATTCGGGTGGCTCCTCTCCGAGCTGAAATCCGAGAAGAAATCCTTGGATCTCTTGTTTTCTTAAAAAAAAAAAAAAATCCAGAAACCTTCGGTATTTTGCTCTACTGCTTCCTATTCTCAAGATGAAGAAGTTTTTCGACTCCCGGCGAGAGCAGGGCGGCTCTGGCCTGGGCTCTGGCTCCAGCGGAGGTGGGGGCAGCACCTCGGGCCTGGGCAGTGGCTACATCGGAAGGGTCTTTGGCATTGGGCGACAGCAGGTCACTGTGGACGAGGTGTTGGCGGAAGGTATGGTAGGACTCTTTCGGTGCGCCGTGAATTAAAATCTTGTGCTGATGCAGCAAGACTGGTTTCTGGTTGTTCAGTGTATGAATGGGTTTTGACCAGTTGACCCTCCCTTCCCCCTTCCCTTGCTCAGTGAATCATTGTCCTTGAAAAATTTTAAACTGAGGTTTGGAAGTGACAGGGCTTGTGGGGTGGAAGGACGTTGCTAGAAAATTGTTTATCTCAATGGCCTTTTATTATTTTTAAAAAATTGACAAGCCAATTCTTGTCTGCCTCACTGAATTATGAGGATCAGAGAGAAAACGTAGGTATGAAAGTGTAAAGCTTCACATCAAATATAGGGTGCTGGGCTTGTCCTCCTCCTTAAACTTGAAATATTGATGTGAGGGTTGAAGGGTGGAGATGGAGTACCTTTAAGAAGAGAGAGGGGGTTCTCCTACCCAACTTTCCCACTCCTGTGAGCAGGCATTGGAGTAAGAGAGGATTTCCAGAGAATGGGAATATGTTTTTCTAAGAGCCAAGGCTTCTTGGTGAATTTGACTAGTTTTGTTTCCTGACCCAAGTGTAATCAGGTCCCCAGGATGTAGCTAAGATAACACAAATTACACGAGATGAATGTGGTTATTTTGAAACCAGTCCACTAGGCACCTCTTTCTCCTGTTTTAGTTTTTATTTTTTAGCTAAAAGAATTACTTGAGAGTGACATCTGATTTTGTTTTTCCTCTGTTGGAGAAGATCTGCTGTGTAAATTCCCTACATGTGTGTTCATCTGTGTATCTATAGATATGTAAATATATGTTTTTTATCCCCCAGGCTTTCTGGAAATCTTTACATGTCTCTTTTGGTAACCTTAACCTCGACCTTCATAATTATACCAGACTCATACTTTTCACAGCCCACTGCCTGCCTTGTGTGCTTTTATTTTTAATAAAAGCAGCAATTTCCTTGGCATGAAGCTATTCAAACTAATTGGATGGGGTCAACCTGCTATAGGTTATTAGCTGGGAAGCGATTGGGGAAGGGGTATGCCACTGGTACTGCAACATGGTGGTTGTAGGGGGGACAGATTATTAGCTGGAGAGGAGCTTTTTTGCAAGCTAAGATTGAAGCAAGGGTCCTAACCTGGGCCTGGGAGATGCCTGTCATGGTGAGTGTTGTGGTGGGTGGGTTAGGAGGGGGAAGAAGCTGTGTTTGGCTCTCAGCTTGTGCAAGTACTGGGTTCAACTGGGCCCAGTTTTCTGGGGTTAGGGTGGAAGCCTTTACTTTAAAGGCACTTGAAAAAACAAAAAAAGATCTGACAGTTAATGTCCTTGTGAAATTGTTGTGCTTTTCCATTGTCAGCACTGCTCTAGCTGGACTTAATCCGGGGCCTGAGTCACTGTCCCTCTGGATCTTTCTTGTGGGCTTTGGTGCAGGATGGGAGATGCTTCTGTGCCCGCTGCCAGATCCGCACCCTTGAGTCTGATCTGTCTCTTTCATCCTTGTGCCAAAGCCCTTGACTGCAGTGGGATGGAGAAATGGAGAAGGAGTGTGAGACAGAGAAATCAGGCGGGATGAGGGGGCACAGAGCTCTTTCCTTCTCTTTGAATGGCCTCGCTGACCTTATAGTCCAGTAGCATTTGGTTCAACTAGGATATTGCCTCCGTATACATGGCATTACCCTAAGCAGTGCCTGTTCTCAGAGCCTGAATGATTGGGAAGAGAAAAGGCAAAAATTGGTCTTTGTTATCTAGGCTGCCCTCCTCTTCCCTGGAATCCCTGAGAATCGCATATCACACATTATGATATTGTTAAGGGGAACCTAGGGCTTGCAGCTCTGCATTCATTTATTTGTTCATTCAACAAGCAGTTCTGGAGTGTCTGTGATGTACCAGGCACTGTGTTAGGCCCCGGGGTATGACATAAAACTAGATGCTAGAGTTTACAAACTACTTTGAGAAATGGAAAACAGCCAGTTGAAGTAGAGAGAGATGTGCTATCATGGAGATAGGCTTAGGGTGCAGTGGCCTTCAGTTTTAGAGAGCCGAGGATTGCTTTCTGCAGGAAGTGACTGACCAAATGAGTAGGGGTTATCCAAGTGTGGAGACAGCATGGACAAAGACTCAGAGCAGGAGAGAGTCTCGTGTAAAACTGGATCGGTGATATTGTCCTTTTTATGCTCTTTGACTGTAAGTGAGTTTGAATTTGTGGCTCTTAGAAGTATATAACTATGAAGGAGTCAGTATACAAAGTATTTTTGTAGCACCTGCTAAGTAAAAAGGCACTGCTAGGTTCTGAAAGGCATAGGGGAGTTCTAAAGGGTGATGTCTGCCTTTATGGAGCTGTCAGTGAATTTGGGAAGACGAGGCAAAAAGTCATACACACAGTATAGCATGGTTACCACCACTGTCTGTATAGTAAGGCAGATCTAGGTTCAAATTCTGGATTCGTTCTTTACTAGCTGAGAAACCTTGGATAAGACTTTTCAAGCTTCTCTCGAATCTGTTTCTCAAAGTGGTTCTCAAAGTGTAGAGCCTGATCAGGAGCATCAGCCTCTTCTGGAAGCTTATTAGAAATGCAAATTAAGCCTCACCCCATAAACCAAGAGTGTGGGGCTTTAACAGATTTCTGGAGAGATTCTGTTGCAAGCGAAAGATGGAGAACCCCTGTCCTGTAGAGTGGTCGTGAAGATTGAATGAAGCAGTGTTTATGAATTATTTGACATTGTTCAGGTGTTCAGTGAGTGGCAGCCATTATTTCTCAGCAACATTACATCCTATATATGGTTAAAGGGGAGTGAAGGGGCATTGTGAAGGCTACAGATTGCTGTAGCCATCCCATTTCATTTCGTGGATGAACAGAGTCAGATATTTTTCTGCAAAAGCCTCACTTGCTCCTTCAAGGGTCAATAGATGTTTTGGGTAGCCATATTCCTTCCTGTACCCTTTCCTTTTTGAGTCCCCCGGTGCTGACCTAACCACTAGTCCCAGCCAGAGTTGTCCAAGGATGATGTGAGTTGTGCATCGAGTGCCCAGAACAGTGGCCAGGCAGTTTGGGGAGGGTGGGCTTTAAACACAGACTCTCTTCCCACCACATCCCACCTGTCACTCCTGTTTCTCTAATGTGGGTGTTGGTGTATGCTTTATAGTAAGGAATACAAGAACCGAGGAGGAGCTGGAGTAAGAAAGGAAAATGTCTGGGCTGCCATCTCCATCAGCAGCATCAGCCTTGTTCATCTGTTTTCCCGAACTAGTCAGTGAGGGCTTGTTTGGGGGAAGTGAAGGCTCTACACCATGAGTTCAGAGGGCTATGGCTATCTCTGGGCTGGGTGCAGAGGGAGATATTTTCTCTTTAGCTTCCTCAGTAAGAATGCCACGATGACTTCCTAATCATATCTGAGGTAATGGGCGTGTGATGTCAAGGAATGATTTGGTTTAAGCTTCTAGAATGAGCTCAATGGGAAAATAGGAGCAATGCTCAGAGAAGAACTGAAGAGCTGGGCCTTTATCAAACACCCTTAGCTATATGAGGCCTTATGTCTGAGCTTTAAACAAAACTGTTTGTTGAGTACTTGCTGTGTGCAAGACCACATTCCAGAACTGCATCAGTTCTATGTAAGGTGAACCACGTGCCCGTTCAGAGCAGCTTCCTTACTGATACTAAAGGAATCCAGGTCTAGAGTTAACAAGAACTACTAAGTGAGTTTCCATGCCAGTAAGCTGACAATTTCTCCTACCAATATCACAAAGTAGTAAGGCTTAAAAGTGTGTATGAAGCCACCTAAAACAAACCTGTATATGTGTATGCATGTGTGTGTATTCACATGCATATGCAGCATATACTTACATTGTGTTTGTATTGATATGATGCACACATGTATTCATTTAGTGAATTTTCGTTAGGCCTTTGTGGCAGGCACGGCATTAGGTTCCAGAGCTACTAAGAAGAACAGGATGTGGGCCTGGCTCTTCAGGTGCTCATAGACCAACAACCCTAAGATCAGTGGCCATCATTTGGCATGGCCCTTGGTACATACTAGATGGTAAAAAGATGTTATGAGGTGATAAAGAGAGGGTCTGAGGGTGAGGGTTTATAGGTGATGCGTGGTTTAAACAGGAATGGAAAGTGCCCAGCAGATGGTCCAGATGAGGGTTACCCAGTGCCTTCCCAGCAGAGGGAGGAGCATATTCAAGTGTGGCATGGTGAAGCAGTATGATGAGTTCGGCAATAAGTACAAGTTTCCCTTCCAGAATCAAGGAAAGAAGGGCATGGAGTGGTAGAAGGAAATTTTACGTTTCTTCCCTGGCTATTCACCTGCTGTTCACTTTTTTCAGTGGCCTTGGGTCTTTTGAGTAACCATTGAGTAGCTCTCCATTATGTACTGCTACCCTGTGCCTCAGCCCTATGCTATTGTGGGGCAAGGGAGGGGATAGTGTCTGGGGGAAGGAGTGGTCCTGAAGGTTCAGGGAGAGGCAGGCAGCTTGAAGGAGAAGCAGATGGGGGAGCGGGATGACCAGTGTTACAGAAGGGAGTGGACAGGAGAAATAATGAGGATGTTTGGCCAGAGCAGAAGGTAGGTTGGAGAGAAAAGAGGAAATAAGGTTATGGGGAGCTTTAGTGCCAGGAAGAGAGGTTGGTTATAAGCACCTGAGGTCTTCTCTGACGCAGACACTAATTTGATCCCTCCCACTTCAGATGTCTTTGCCTGCTGGGAAGTCTGGTTTTTAGTGGCAACTGCAGATTTTCAGGGGGTGGTTTGTGAATGGTGTCTTCTTCCTGGCTTCAGGCATGATGACGGTTATAGCTTTGCTAAATATAGCCAAATCTAGAATTCAGAAATGAAATCCAGAATAAGCAGTTGCATGGTCAAAGCCTTTCCTTTGGTCTTTCTAACAAAGTCATACTCACTTAATGAGAGATGATGAAGAGAAACGGTTTCACAGGGGTTTTGAGTGGCAGGTTATGAGGGGAGGCACACACTTGTACCTCAGTAGCTAAAACTGCATGCAGAGTGCACAGGGAAAGCTTGATAAACATTCATAAAGTACATATGAAATATTACTGCATCAGAGCAGTCATTGCAGTAATGAATGTTTGAAAGTTGACACTTCAGAAAGGGGACTAACACCACCATTACCTTCATCTTGTACCCTTGCAAGGATGAATGCATTCTGAGCTTGCTGAAGAAATAACTGTGACATCTGCATCTGAAAGAGCCAAACAGTGATAATAATAGAAATGGTATTGTCTATTGAAGTAGCATCTGGCACTGTGAAGTAGCCAAGAGTAGCCTTCAATTTTCTTTTCTGGAGCTATTTTTTGGTGTGGTGGAAGGAGCACTGCTGTGTAAGTGGGGAGGTTAAGGTTTGTTGGTTCATTCATTGCCATATCCAATCACTGTTTCTGGACCCTCACTGTGTGCTAGGCATCAGCCATTGAGAAATTAGACTGCCTCGAGGAACTCACAGGATAGCACTTTAGATACACGGAAGGATGTAAAAAGGGGAGGGGAACAGACAAGAGGCAGCCATTAATTTTGTGGGGTCAGGAGTAGTCAGGGAAAGCTAAATACAGAGGATATTTGAGGTATGTCTTCAAAAATAAGAACTTATTACTAGATGGACAAGATTGAGAGAATTTTCTAGGCAGAGAGAATAACATGGCCCAAGACCAAAAGCAGGGAAGTGACTTGCTTGCCGGGAGCTTTATGTGTTGAGATAGCATAGTCCAGGGCTACGTTGGCCAATAAGGTAGCCGTAGCCACATACGGCTGTTTAAATTTAAATTATCTAAATTAAAATATAGCCTTAATTCTTCAGGTACTCTAGCCACTTTTCAGTTGCTTAATAGCCACATGTGGCTAATGCCTATGATTTCGGACAGCATAGATAGAAAACATTTCATCATTACAGAAAGTTCTATTAGACAGTGTTGGTTTAGAGCAATAGTCTTTAAACTCTTTGGATAGAATGGCACTATCATTTAAACATTTAATTCTTTCATTATACATGTGCTTGTTTATGTCCTGCTATCACTAACCAATATCTGAAGGCACAGTATGTACTTGAAATGGAGTTCATCATTTATGATCATAGAGGCAAATCCATCTTTTAAGTCCTCTGGATAGGTTTTGGTAAACTTCTTCTCATATCTTACTAGATTGTGACCATTTCTACATCGTAATGTGCCTGATGGAGAGTTAAGTATACCAGGAATAGAATTGAGGCTCTACCTTTCTCTTGTTGTTCGTTTATGCTTCTGTTATCTTTAATCCAGTATATCCTTGCAGGAATCTTTGCTCCTTGTTTGCTTTATGAAGATTAATTCATTTAAAACAAATATAATCAGTAAGTCCACTTAGCCAAGCACAAGGACTGTGTCAGCCTGTGCTGTGTAGCTCCACTCTTTCCTCATTATTCCATCAGGTTCATAGGAGTTGTGGGACTCACATAGAGACTGGATGGGGGCACTAGTGTTGGGCCATCTAGTAAAGATAAGAATCTTATTCTTTAAGATGGAAATTAATATAAGTAGAGAGTCTCATATATGTCTTTTTTCTTCCCCAGTGGATTGTTTTGTGGACCTCTGTTTGGAGACCACTGGTCTTGAGCAGTGGTTCTTACCCAAGAACGATTATCCCCAGGTGACATTTAGTAATGTCTGGAGACATTTTCGATTGGTGGGAGGTTATACTGGCATCTAGTGGGTATAGGCCAAGGAGACTGCTAAACGTCCTACAGCATACCTAACAGCTCTCCCTCCCCGCCACAACAGATAATTAGCCCAAAATATCAGCTGTGCCAAGGTGGCACAACGTGATGTGTTGACCAAATGTGGGGAAAGAGAAAGGAGTTAGGGATGGCTCAGAAGGGTCTAATCTGACTTCAGGCAAATCACTTAATTTTTAAATTCCTTTTCTTAGAATCAGTGAGCCAGTAATCTTAACCTAATATGGTTAAAAATCTTTATGTCATTTTCTGTGTAGAATAGCTACTTCCAGAAATAAACCAGTAAACTAAAGGAGGTAGAATGGCAAGTATTTGTAGGTTCTGGCTGAGAGAGTTGTAACTATACTCTACCACTGGCTGAACATGGATTATGACTTTTAGAAAATTCTCCCAATATTCTCATTGCTCATATCTGAGCAACCCTGAAATATTGTGGAAGCATTTTCTGACTTGAATTGCTCATAGGGAGGTTCAGTTGGGAAGGGTCATAAAAACCAGTGGTGTGAGAGAGGATGTAGATAATCCTTTGCACAAGGAAGAATTTTCAGGAATAGTCTAGCACTTGCAATTAGAGATAGTGCGTTTGAGTTCTTTGACTTCTGTTTGCCAGTATGGCTTTGGGGAAGTAATTTAACCAATGGGAGCCACTGGTTCCTCATTTATAATAAACATCCTTCCTACCTCTATAAGGATGTCGTGATATGGAATGAGAGGGTGTAGGTTTAATGTAGTGTGTATGAGACAGCTTGGCCTGCCAGCCAGGAGTAGCAAGGTTTATTGAGCATCTATGGTATTTTCAGCTCTAAGGTGCTGTGACATCTAGAAAATAATGCAAGATTTGGCTCCTGCCCCCTTTGTTGACATAATGTGATCAACACACAGGAAATAAAAGCACCCTATGAGATAATAGGGTGTGTGGTGTAGTCTCTAAATTCTGGAGGTGTTGAGGGGAAAGAGATCAGTGAGGACTGAAATGGTTAGGAAGAGTTTTGTGAAGATGGATTGTTCTTCGAGTAACCTTGTTTTATTTAGGGAACACTTCTAGTTCCGCACGTTTGCATATGTTATATTCTTAGTAAAGTTGAAGTAAGTATTGCAACGTTTTTGGTTTCTTTTGAGGAACAAAATTGCCTACACAAATAAGTCATATGTTCTGCGCTTATAACCAAAGCAAAAAAGCCTTTTCATTCCATGTGATTTTGAATCACTCAGCAATACTGGCTGCAGTATTTTGTGCCTCCTTCCCCCTCCAGTATCTTTATTATTACCAGTTTGCTATCTTTATTTTTAGTGTATTACATATACTTCAAATAACCTCAGTTCTTCTTTTGAGTTATGGACAATTGTTAGGAAAGAGGAGTCCTTCTTATGAATGAGACTCCTACCTTGACAGAGGGCTTATTCCTCAAGTTGGAACAAAGTTGAAAGAATGGAAATCTGGAGTTTGATTCGAGGGGTGGTGTGAGTGAATCAGCTTGAACTCCATGGTCAGTTTTCTCCTTGGGCCCTGAGTTAACCTTGGCAGACAGCAGATGGCAACACCAATTAAAGCTTTGTTATTTATGATTTCTGAAGAGCTGAGAGATTATTTATTGGATGCAAGATTTTATGGCACATTATTATTATAGAAGGCCCTGCATGGCATAGCATTGATGTTAGATTATCATTTGTAATTATAATGATCTTAAATAATGATGCCTTTCATCTAGGACTTGAATCCTGGAGAAAGCAATATAATGCCATGTAATTTTGCTTGCTGTCTGTTTTTGAGGAAGCTTACAGCTATTGTACTGGGACTTTTAGGGTGAGAGAGAGATTGTTGTCCCTGTGGTACTGATCATGAATTTGAGAACAAAATGGAGACTTTATTACCCTTCAGAAACAAGAAAAAAGGAGAGGACTCAGGCCTCGTCAGCTGGGCCCCTCCTGGAGGACTGAGGCTTGAGCAACATTTACAAGAGGGGGTGGGTCTCCTGCTAGTACCCACAACGCATCATTTTCCCTGGTCATGAAATCTTGTTTGTTCAGGAAGTGGTGATTATCTTACCGGTTTGTTAGATTTGTTTAATTTCCACTTGACTAGTCCTTCTCTCAGACCTTTGTCCTCTAGTTTTAGAAGCCTGGACATCTTGATGGTGGGGAATGGCCAGTGTTGGAAGAAATAATTCCATCTGAGTTTTCGGGTATGCAATAATCTTGGTTTGACCAGAAGGGTAACTCCATAATGATTGGGGAAAACCTGCTATCCAGTACTGTCTGTCCTTCCCTGTCCCCAAGAATAATGGGAGCACTATGATGTTCTCAGGAGAAGACCTCCAAGGTTATCCCCAAGTGTGGAATTAGGGTAGGCAACCCTTGGCCTGAGTCCTGGGCCTGTCCCTGTGATGTTGGTCAGCTAACATCCAGTCTTCTCATTTATAAAATGCAGATAATATTGTGGTTGGTTGTAAGGATTAGATGAAATTATGTAAAGCACTTAGCACAGTGCCTCGCATATAGTTAGCAATCTGCAAATGGTAACTCTTAGCATCTGAGTGCATGAATTTTGTTTTTATCAGGCAGTATTTGTTTTGCTGTGTGTATAAGCTGGTGAAGTTAGTTGTGGAGATACACACACACACACACACACACACATTTGTGTGTGTGTGCACGCACATGCATGTATATATAAGTGTGTGTGTATATATATGTACATGTAACTTATATTAGTAATATATATACATATAACTATTAATCTAAAAAGTAGAAATATAAGGTATGAGTATCTTAACTATATAAAGGGACTCAAACTATTTAAATAAATGCTATATTGTGAAGATAGATACAGATGAGGAATAAAGGTAAGAAAGAGAATCTCAGATGAATATTGTAGTTTGATTTTTTTTTCATGCTTGAAAGCCACCTGTGTGTTGGAAAGTTTCCCCAGCCTGTCATGTTGCTATTAGTATGTGGGGCCGCTCTGCTTCTCTGCCCCTGAGGAACGCCTGATCCCAGTTGCCTGTCCAGCTTCACATTCCTGGGCTCTAATATAGGTTGTCTGCTTCATTCAGGCCTGTGCCCTCCTCAAGTCCCATGAACCATGGATTTAGCTCTTTCTAGTACTTTACTCACAGAGTTCCCTGTACTTGGGATCCCCTGCCCTGCCCACCGACCTTACTCCCACCTAACCTCAGTACTTACCACACTTGATCCATCTCTCTTGCTGTTCTGTGGATGCTGGTCATACTTGCTGCCTTGTGGACTGTTTGGGTCCAGGATCCCAAAGTTGTGTTTTGCTATTTATCTATTTCATTTGTATCTACTTTCTAGTGTCAGATAATTTTTAGGAGGCAGGGTGTAACCCTTAGGTTTATTTTGTATCCAATTCAGGACTAGTAAGTTTGAACACTGCAACAGTGGGCATAGAATAAATTAACTGAAGAAATAATACAGGAAATCAGTTCTAAATCACATTCACTGGGCAGGCACTACGGACCAGACAAATGTGAGCTATACAGACTTCCCTGTTCCTATTCCAATAATGTAACAGATCTATGTTTGGCACCTTACTACAATGGTAAGAGCTTTCAAATCTAGGTTTTTGGTTACGTTAAAAAATAACAAAATTCAAAGCAAAGTAGAATACCTTCTAGAAGATCATGTAAATTTCTTTATTGATTCAATTCAGTTATTGATACCTAGTTCTATCAGTCTCAAAAATAGAGTTATAAAGTATAAGTATGTTAACTATATAAAAGAACTCTAAAAGTATTTCAGTGCTATATATATTGTGAAGATGGAGAAGATTAGGTCAAGCATCAAAAACTCAGAAGTTACTAAAATTTCTCTTTAAGGAAGGTGTGCATTAACTTTCTAGATTGTGGTGGTTGTTGGCCTGTGGTAAATTAGGACAGTGATTCTCAACTTACGTTTAAGATAGTGGGCGTGGGAGCAGGGGACAGATAGGAAAGGAATATATAATTTGAAAAAGCACGTACTATCCCTGGGCCTAGCTAGGAAAGGAGGGACCTCGAGGAGAATGGGGAATGGTGGTATTCCCTCTTAAGAGGCACATTGTAGTCGTAAGTGGTTGGGGGAGGGAGAAGATATGAGACTTTTATGTTTATCAAAGGGGATATGGTATTTAAAAGGTTCATAAGTATGGCACTAGCAACTCAGTTATAAATTGCGTCTAAAGAGTTGGTTCCTAAAATTAATCACTATATGTAGCTCTTAGAACATAGATAGGAACTTATTTCTCCCTGTTCTTGCTGCTTTCAGAGATGAGTAGTGAAGGAGGGGGGGTCATCCTTAAGCCTTTCCTGGTGGTTTGCCCAATGAGTTCCATGACCTTGTGAAAGATCAGATCTTGGTGGCTCTCTGATCAATCATGAGAATTCACTTGAAAAAAGTTACTTTTGTGTTACATAAACTTTCCCAGAAAATGAAGTATTTCTTTCTCTTTTAAAATCATAGTTTCAGAGTAAAATGGGTCATATAAGTGACTCACCCAGCAGTTTTGAAGTGATTTTAAGGTGATATGATAGAATAATGTCCAGGTTTATATATATTCAAGTTCTGGTTTTAGGTTTAGCTCATCTGAATGAACAACTATACAAAGTAAGGACAGTAGATTGTGTAGTCTCTTTCTCAGTGATCTAGGACACGTGAGTTCCCTTCCACTAGCATGTTTTTCCTTATATAAATATGGAGATCACCGGATGATCTCAAAGATCCCTTCTAACTGGAAGAAACGATTTTTTTTTCCGTTTTATTTATTTTTTATTTTTTAATAGTTTATTGTCAAATTGGTTTCCATATAACACCCAGTGCTTCTCCCCACAAGTGCCCCCACCATGATCAGCAACCCCTCCTTCTCTCCCCCTCCCCCTTCAGTCCATGGTTCATTTTCAGTATTCAGTATTCTCCCTTGATCTGTGTCCCTCACTCTCCCCCACTCTCTTTCCCCCTTCCTCTCCCCATGGTCCCCTGCCAGGTCTCTCCTGTTAGACCTATGAATGCAAACATATGGTATCTATCCTTCTCTGCCTGACTTATTTTGCTTAGCATGACACCCTCGAGGTCCATCCACTTTGCTACAAATGGCCAGATTTCATTCTGTCTCATGGCCATGTCATACTCCATTGTATATATACCACATCTTCTTGATCCATTCATCAGGTGATGGACATTTAGGCTCTTTGCATGATTTGGCTATTGTAGAAAGTGCCATGAACATTGGGGTACATGTGCTCCTATACATCAGCACTTCTGTATCCTTTGGGTAAATCCCTAGCAGTGCTATTGCCAGGTCATAGGAGAATTCTATCAATAGTTTTTTGAGGAGCCTCCACACTGTTTTCCAGAGCGGCTGCACCAGTTTACATTCCCACCAACAGTGTAGGAGGGTGCCCGAAGAAACAATTTTTAAGAAGACATGATTTTTAAGTTTTCTGGTTTCTGTTGAGACCATTGAGAGGGACAGTGGCATGGGGTTGATTAGGTTGAAGTGTTAGACTTGTGTAGATGGACTAGGACAACTCTTTTTAAAAATTTTTTTAAAAATGTTTTTTTAATTTATTTTTGAGAGACACAGAGAGACAGTGCAAGCAAGGGAGGGTCAGAGAGAGAGGGAGACACAGAATCCTAAGCAGGCTCCAGGCTCTGAGTCAGCTGTCAGCACAGAGCCTGACGTGGGGCTCGAACCCATGAACCGTGAGATCATGACCTTGAGCCGAGGCCGGATGCTCAACCAACTGAGCCACCCAGGCACCCCAAGACAACTCTTCTTGAGATGGGTTGTTAACCTCGGCTATGTATGAGCCATACTGGGCTGTGTCATTGTCAGTGGAAGCAAAAGATCCCATTCCCTTTCTACTTAAATTTTTCCGTATCTTTCCTTTAAACTAGAAAAAATTAATTGCTTCTCAGCCTTTTAGCTAAGATCAAGTGTAAACTAGAAAAAAATCAGTGTTCATAATTAGATGTTGGAGGTGAGAGGATGCTGGGAAGAATCTTGGGCTTCTGGCTTAAGTGACGGAGTACATAATGGTGTCAACAGGATGAGGAAAGGACAGCATATGAGGGAAAGAGAATGACTCTGGTTTAGGACTTTTTAGCATGAAGCACCAGTGAAAATCCAAGTGTGGGTATGGTTTAGGACACTGGTGGATAGGACTGGCCCGGATTTTAGAGAAAAGTTTGGTGAGAGTTGTTCTATAGCCACATGATATTAATGTAAAGTGAAATGGAGTGAGATCTCACAAGGAGACTATGTGGAAAAAGAGAGAAGCAGGTTATGGGAGATGGAGGAAGATGAGTACACCTCAAGTGAAATCAAAACTCCTCACTCTGACCTACAAAGCCTTATAAGAGCTTGTATCTCTCTTCACCTCAACCTGTGACTCTCTAGCCACAGCGATTCCCCTTTATCTTTTTTGAGCATTTAGCATTGTTTCCTCTTTGGTATCTTAGGCTTGATTGGTCCCTTTGCCTGGTATGCTTTGTCTTGTCTTGTCTTTTCTTTTCTTTCTTTCTTTTTTTTTTAAGATAGGAATAAATGAAGGAAGGAGGGAAAAAAGAAAAGAACAAAGGAAATACAAAAGGAAGGAATGAAGGAAAGGAAGGAAAGAGAAAGAGGGAAGGAAGAAAGATACTTGGATAGTAAAATACATTAAAATCTATTTTTAAAATTAATTAATTTTTTATTGAAGTATAATTAACAGTTTCAGGTGTACAACATTAGTGATTCAACAATTCTGTACATTACTCAGTGCTCACTCACTGGTGGTGAGTGTAGTCACCATCTGTCACCACAACATTATAACAATGTTATTGACTATATTTCCTATGCTGTTCATTTGTTTTATAACTGGAAGTTTGTACTTCTTGATCCCCTTTATCTGTTTGAACCCCACCCACCTTCCTTCTGGCAGCCACCAGCTTGCTCTCTGTATTTAAGAGTCTGTTTCTTGTTTCTTTCTTTGTTCATTTGTTTTGTTTTTTAGATTCCGAATATGAGTGAAATCATATGGAATTTGTCTTTCTCTGTCTGACTTGTTTCACTTCACATAATTCCCTCTAAGTTCATCTGTGTTGCAAGATCTCATTTTTTCTATGGCTGAGTAATATTCCATTTTGTGTATGTGTGTGTGTGGGGGTATATATGTACATATATACATATACACACACATATATATATATATCACATCTTCTTTATCCATTCATCTGTTGATGGACATTTGGGCTGCTTCCATATCTTGGTTATTGTAAATAATGTTGCAGTAAACATAGGGGTGCTTATATCTTTTTGAATTAATATTATTGTTTTCTTTGGGTAAGCACCCAATAGTGGAAATACTGGATCATATGGTATTTCTGTTTTTAATTTTTTTGAGGGACCTCCATACTGTTTTCCACAGTGGGTGCACCAGTTTACATTCCCACTGACGGTGCACCAAGGTTTCTTTTTCTTCTTATCCCTGCCAACACATTTATTTCTTGTATTTTTTATTTTAGCCTTTCTGAGAGTGTAAGGTGATACCTCATTATGGTTTTGATTTGTATTTTCCTGATGATTAGTGATAATTGATGTTGAGCCCACTTTTTTTTTTATCTTTTCATGTGTCTCTTGGTCATCTGTATGTTGTCTTTGGAAAAAATGTCTATTCTGGTCCTCTGCCCATATTTTACTTGGATTATTTGTGGGGTTTTTTTGGTGTTGAGTTATGTAAAATCTTTATATATTTTGGATATTAACCCCTTAGCAGATGTATCATTTGCAAATATCTTCTCTCACATAGTAGGTTGTCTTTTTATTTTGTACGAAAGAACACAAAGGTTTTTCACTGTGAAAAAGCTTTTTATTTTGTTTAGTCCCAATACTTTATTTTTGCTTGTGTTTCCTTTGCCTTAGGAGACCTATCTAGAAAAAATATTGCTACAACTGATGTCAAAGAAATTAATGCCCATGTTTTCTTCTAGGAGCTTTATAGTTTCAGGTCTCATCTTTAGGTCTTTAATGCCTTATTGTTCTTCCTGATCTTTCTATCACTATTTCTTGCCATTCAGACCTCACTTAAAACTCACCTCAAAGAGACCTTCCTTTACCATCCAAGATAAAGAACTCATTATGTTTTATTTTGCCAGGTAGCCTAGGTCAATTGATTCTTGCTTATTATTTATCTCCCTCCACAAGAATATCACCTTCATGAAAACAGAGATCTTCACTGACTTGCTCCTTGTAGATCCCCAGTTCCCTGTGTGGTGCCTGACCCTCCTGAGGACCTCAGTGAAAACCAGCTGAAGGAATGAGTGAGCAGATGAAGGAGGTAGAAGGAATGATTGGAGACACAGATGTAGAACCAGGAGAGGATAAGTGATGACAATGAATACTAAGTAGATTTAAAAGAAGGAGGGTATGGAAACTTCGGATGGTTAGTAATCAGTAAGGTCATGATACGGATGGAAAATATCTATTGGATTTAGAAATATGCAGGTTATTCATGAGCTTTGTTAGAGCAGTTTAAGTGGAGCAGTGGAATGGAGTGGAGTCAGGAGGTAGTGAATGAGTGAATCGGAAGTCAGTTGGATGCTGAGTCAGGGAGGAATTTAGTATTTTTAATGGTGGAAGAGTCTTGAGTACATTAAGCAGAAAAGTAGCTAGTAGAAAGAGGTCGGAAATATAGTATAGGGGGGATTATTGATGAGAACGTGATGGCGGGTCATGGATAGAATCCTCAACTCAGGTGCAGGAGATGACTTTGAACAGGAGAAAGGGCACTCCATTCGCTGACCTGGAAGGACCTGGAGAAAGAATGGGTACAAAGATAAGAAATTGGTGAGGTTTGACAGGTTGAGGGAGTTCTTGCTTCATGACTTTAGTTTTCTATCGAATGCTATAGGGTAGGAGTTGAATTGGGGGTTTAAAGAGAATAAGGAAGGACAGGGAGAATTTTCCTTAAGTCTGTGAAGAGAAGAAATAACAAAGGATAAATAGGAAAGTGGCCTGGTCGTCTTTCCCCTTTTTTTTTTAAATGTTTATTATTTTTGAGAGAGAGAGAGAGAGAGAGAGAAAGTGAGTGGGGGACGGGCAGGGGGGCGGGACAGAGGATCCAAACCAGGCTTTGTGCTGATAGCAAGGAGCCCAATGCGGGTCTCAAACTCCTAAACCTTGAGATCATGATCTGAGTCAAAGTCAGACACTTAACCGACTGAGCCACCCAGTCTCCCCTGGATAGGACTTTTTCTGAAACACATTATATATTTCCTGTCTTCTAGATTATATGTCACAGAGGCAGCATGATACAGGTGGAAAGTACACCTGATCAGAGTGTGGTGACCCAGGCCCTATACTCTGGACAGCTGCTACCCTGCCCTACCCCTCAGTTTCCTTGTTCTATAAAATGAGATGATGGTGAAGTTACTTTCCAAGTCTAACAGCTCACCATCCTTTATTTCTCAAATACATTGTTACTAGATCTCTTAGGATGTTTGCTTGATGTGGGTAAGATGGTTTGCTCCTGGATAAACTTGCACTGCTTTTTGAATTTCATGTTTATGCTTTATCTTGTTTTTTGGTTCCTTTCTTATGAAATTGTCCCTCGTTACCTCTCAGTGCTATCCGTGTGCCTTCCTGAATTAATGTCTCTCTAATTTGCTGCTTTTAATCTGCTGTGGACTTGGAAATTAGATGACTAAGCCTGTTAGAACCGTGTGCAACAATGAAGAGGTTGTTAGTAAGAATTCGAGGGTCTTGTCTGTGATTAAAGGACAGGAGCTGCTGACCATGGGCTTTGTCTCCTGTTGGCACAGAAATTAGTTTTTTGTGCCTTGTATTCCAGAAAGGTTGAGTTCTAAAGAGATGACAAGTTATCATTTGATATTTCTTATTAATTAAATGTGCTTAAAAGCATTTATCTAAAAATGAATATCATTAAGTATCAATGCCATAGGGATTTAACCTATTTCCATTTTCCTTCTCACTTTCTATCCCTTCTTCTCCTCTCTCCCACCCACCCTCCTCATACACGGAAGTCCCTTCTCCACACTTTCAATGTAAGGCAGTGTTGTAGGCACCATTATAGCATTATTCTAGTCATTCAGTTTCCATGTATTTGAAACCACAGAGAAGTTTCCAGGATTATAATTCACAGTGCTGTATATTTGTATCTCAGTAAGGGTCCTACTGGAGACTCAACTGGTCTTTGCTGTTGGGGGCTGGAAGACTTGAAACAATGAAATGAACTCAGGTTCCATATATAATCTGTGGTTGATACGGAAAGGCTATCATGAAGTCTTAAAATATTTTTTAATTCATGTTAATCCATAAAGATAGACTAAGTAGAAGATAAAGTTAGACAAAGAGAGAAAATACTACCCATTATCCTCTAGATCACCATTGTTAACATTTTGGTGTGTGCCTTCCAGACCTGTGTATTTTTATAAAAATAAGAATATATTTCACCGTATCCTCTGTAATCTGCTTTCTCACTTACTACTATCTCCTAACATTTTGTGTTAAATGTGTGCATCATCAGGTTTACTCTATTGTGTGAATGTGTTGTGATTTATTTAGCCAACCTCCATTAGAGATTTATAAGTTATTTATAGCAATTACAAAACAACCACGAATGTTTTTCAAGCCTTTGGATACTTGTTCTATTACTTCTTTAGGATAAATTTCTAAATGTGAAATGGCTGGGTAAAAGATACACATATTTTAACTTTTGATACATATAATAAAATAGCCTCCAGAAAGATTAAATCAATGCATACTCCCATAAGAAGTATCTTCTTTATGAGGTTGGACATCTCTGTCTACATGTCCCTTTCTGTCTACATGTCTTTTTATCTTCTATATTTTTATGTGATTTTTTTGGGTTTATGTTTTTTTGCACTTATTCCTGTTAGAGTGTTCATCTTAATGATTTATAGAAGTTTTTTACATATTTAAGATATTAATCCTTTCACACATGTATACATTGCAGCCTTTTTAATTTCTATTTTGTCATTTACTTTCTGCTAAAGTGGGATCTTGCAGATTTTGTTTATTTATTCATTTATTTATTTTTAGAGAGAGAGTGAGCACATGCATGTGAAAGTGGGGGAGAGGCAAAGGGGGAGGGAGAGAGAATCTCAAGCAGGCTCGAAACTCAGTGCAGAGCCCAACATGGGGGCTTGATCGCATGACTGTGAGATCATGACCCACACCAAAATCTGGTGCTCTACTGGCTGAGCCAGCCAGGTACCCCTTTGTAGATATTTTAAATTCTTATGCTATCAAATATGTCAGCCTTTTCCTTTATGATTTTTGTCTGAAATCATACTTGGAAAGGCCTGAGGAGAAAGATAGGGCCTAGATCACAGGGACTCTGTGAGTCTGAAGTTTATTTTTGAGCAGTAGGAAAGCCATTCAAATTACAACATTTTTTTTTGATGTCTATATAATTTTTGAGAGACAGAGTGCAAGTGGGGGAGGGGCAGAGAGAGAGGAGATACAGAATCTGAAGCAGGCTCTAGGCACTGAGCACAGACCCCGACATGGGGCTCAAACTCACAAACCAGAAGATTATAACCTGAGCTGAAGTCGGATGCTTAATTGACTGAGCCACCCAGGCGCCTCAAGCAGTCAGCGTTATAAGAGGGGATACCAGATCTGCAGTTTGGTTGGATTTGTGGAGGGTGACATGAGGAAGCGGAGTATAGAGCATCTGGTAGGCTGTTGCTATTATCTGGGTCAAAGGCAGTGAGGGTCTATGTGACAGAATGGTAATAGGAACAGACTAGAAGGCAGACAAATATTACAAGATTGTATTGTCAGGGCTTGGTGCTTGATTGGATTTAGAGGTTGAAAGAAGGGTATAGTATAGAATCAGGAATGATTCTATGCTTCTGGTTTGAGTGCCCAGGTACATGAGATACAAGTGACCCTAGCTGAGCTATATTATTCAGGAAGAGAGGGATGGTGGGAAAAGGGAAGACGTTTAATGAGGAAGATAATGAGTTTAATCGGATCAGTTTGTACTGTGTTGGGTGTGTTTGGGTTTTCTGGGATGTGTAACAAACTACCTACAATCCAGTGACTTAAAACAACAATGGTTTATGATTTCTCATGATTCTGTAGGTTGACTGGGAGCTCAGCTGAGGCTCTTCTAGGGGTTTTGTTCATCTAATTTGGGATCTGTTAACATTGTCTTTACTCCTGGGCTGCCTGGGTGGCTCAGTCAGGTAAGTGTCCAACTTCAGTTCAGTTCATGATCTCAAGGCTTGTGAATATGAGCCCCGGATCGGGCTCTGTGCTGACAGCTAGTACAGCTAGTACTGACTAGCTAGACTAGTACATCACATTTCTAACATCCTGCTGTATTCTTAACAGAAATATATATGTTAGAGAAAAATAGGGAACCCTATGGATTTTATACACAGAGCTCTGGTGTTTTTATACTCTGGAGGATGTACCACAGTGAACACTGATAAAGATTTGCCTTTAAAAATTTTACTTGTTTATTTATTTCTGGTAAAGTGGGATGAGAGCTTTGGGGAACTTGGGCAAATCATTTTTAGGAAAGAGTACCTAGGTAGGTTGAATATTAGGAAATTGATTTGTTTGGAGTTGTCCATGTGGAGATATTTGTGCTCAAGTTTCAAAAGTCGAGAGTGAGAAGACCAGTAGGCTGAGAATGGAATTGAGGTTTAGCAAGATTTAAGCAATAGCTTGGTAAGGAAAGTCTTCGAAGGAGACTGAGGAAGAATATCCAGAGATGTTTGAGGAGCATCCATGGAGTGCAGTGCCTTGACACATGGGACCCTACAGAGGTAAAAAACTGGAATCGATAAGAGGATTAGATGCCCCCAGAGTTGTCAGGTAGGATAAATACTGGAAAATGTCATTGGGATTGGACGGTGGGATGGCCTTGGCTTCCACAAGAGGGGTTTCAGAAGAATAGTGACTTGATGGGTGGATGCACCAAGATTACACTATTTCTTCAAGAAATGTGAATAAGAAGAGAAGAGGGCAGATTGTGTGGTGGCTAGATTGGGAGCTCCTTGAGCATATTAATAGGCTAATAGTAAGGCACCAGGAGGCAGAGGGGGAGAGAGGAAGATTAAAACAAAAGTAAGGGCAGTTGCCTAGTAGAGTGAGGTTCCAGAAGAGACTGGAGATGACGTCTTCATCTCTTTGAATTTCATCTCTATTCTTTCAGTTATTCAGGTCAAAAACATTTCCTCCAATGATGTAACTGGGTCCTTCCATATTCTCAAGCCCCAAACCTCTTACCTCTCATCTGGTTTCTAATAAAATCCGGGTTGCCATTCACAATACATCCCCAAACCCAATCACTTCTAACTTCCTCACTGGCGGTCTCTGGGTCAAACTGTTGTTGACCTGGATTACACGAGCTCTTTCTTGTTTGGTCTCTACTTCTCCCTGATCCTCCTCAGTCTACTCCCTTGGAAATAGCCAGAATGATCCTTCAAAATGCAGATCATTTCATGTGACTCCTCTGCTCAGAACCATCCAGTGACAGCCCATCTGACTGAAAGTAAAACTGCAAATCTTGACATGGGCCTAGAAAGTGCTCTGACCCACAATTGCTTCTCTCTCCTATCTTATTACTTTCCTCTTCGGTTATTGCAGTCTCTTTACCCTGGCCTCCTCGGGGCTCCTTAAAGCAGTGTAGGTTCATGGCCCGCCTCAGGGTTTTTGTACTCACTGTTCCTTTTGCCTACAATATTCTTCTTCTGGGTAACCCCAAAGCTTGCTCTCCCTCACCTGTTTTGCTTAAATTTCACTTTCTCAGAGAGTCCTTCCCTTACTGTTCTATTAAAAATTATAAGCCTCCATTCCCCCAGCTCTCCTTATTCCTCTTTCCTGCTTCTATATGTTCTCTGTATTTTATTGATTGATTGATTGATTGTCTCTCTTCTTTAGAATGTAAGCTTCATGAGCATGTCCTTGTTCACAAGCTGTCACAGGGTAGGCTCAGTAAACATTTGTTGAATACATTGGTGAATGAATGAATGGGATCAAGGCTGGTCCTTGGAAAAGGGGAAGAGGAAATTTCACTCACAGAGACAGGAGGAGATAAATGAATCAGTGTGGATGTAGTTAAGTTTGTAGTGGAAGTGGTGGGGTTGTTGGGGGGGAGATAGGAATTTGAAGGTAGTCAAATGCCCTCACTTTTCTGGAATAAGGAAGCAAGGTCGTCCACAGAGGGTAGTGGTGAGGTGGGACTGAGGAGACTCCTGAGGGTTTGGGTTAGTCATTGAGCAGGACTGGAAGCTATCCAAAGACAAGTAAAAGACCTAAGACACGATGAAGACCATGAATTGATAGTGGTATAGTTCTGCAAGATTGTGTGATTTTTCTCTGGTAGAACTCAGGAGGCTGGGGTTAGGAGCAGAGTAGGTGGATTTAGCATTATCCAGGGTTGGGTAGATGTGATGGGAGGTCAGGGGTGCAGAAGAATCAAAGGAGCAGTTCACATTGTCAACCATGGGGCAAGAATGGGGAGAGAAGACTGTCTAAAGAGCAGGTTGTTTGATGGGAGAGAGAATGGAAAGAGTCAGAGCCTGGAGGATGGATGAGTTTGAAGAACACATCAGGCAAGAGTGAAGGCATGAGAGACCAGAGAGGTTGGAAGGTTTGTTAGAAAGTAAACAACTGACATTTAAATTTTGTGTTGACAAGGTCTAAGGTGTAGCCATGGATGTAAGTGTTTGAAAAGACCAAAGGTCATTGTAGTGAAGAAATTTGGCAGCTAAAGTATAGGAGTAAATCATCCTTATAGATTTTGAAACCATCCAAGATGGTGTCAAGAGTTACGGCAGAGAGGAAGCCAAGATGCCAAAGTCTTCAGTGAATTTGGGGAAATGAGGAGAAGGTGGGTGGTACTGAGGCAAGGCAGGGTGGAAGCCATGGGAGCCAGGTGGCACGAGCTCATAGGGGCACGAAGTTTTACATGAGAGTGGAAGGTGGAAGCCGTAATGACCTGGACGTAAGAGAGCAGGGAAAATTCTGACCTTCTGCCCTGAGGTTTGTGAGGTGTAAAAAATCTGGCACAAGAGGGCTAGTGATGTAAGCAATGTTGGCTGGTGCAGAAGCAGGTCAGAGCAGTTTGGATGACGTATCTTTTGGCCAGGTTATGAGCTAAGTTGTTTATGGCGTTTAACAGCTTTGTAATTCCTCTTATTATTAAAAGGAATAAACTTTTCTTTTACTTATCTTTTCTATATTTACATATGCACTTATATTTAAATTAAAAACAATTCTCCTTTGGATCCTGACTTTGAGGAAAAAAAAAAAAAGACTTGTCAGGGTCACTATAGAGATACCTCAGTATGCAGTTTTGAACTTACCTTTTGTATTTTGCAAATTGCTGGGACTTTCTGCTCACCTTTAACTTTCCAGTCCCCCTGGTCAGGTTGGTTGCCGCTTGGTTCTCTTTTGTCGCATTGGACTAATGATTAACTCTTATGGGAGCCCGTTACCTCAGAGGTTGCTGAGTGATGAAGGACCACTTCTCCCTGAGTCTTTGCTAGCCTGTATATAAAGGAAGAGGTCTGTGTCAGCAAAAATGCTCAGTTTGTGAGTTAGAAGTGGTATATTGCATATTTCTAGTTATTCAAGAACCAAAATAGTTAGCTGACAAATCTCCATTGACTGCTGCCTCCCCTACACCCCTAACACTTCAAGCTCCTCACTTCACCTCTTGCACAGATCAAGGGTGCTCCTGGGAATATCTGTTGACTTATATTACATGTGATTAGTTGTTCCCAGTATTTGTTCTTTCATACACTTAAGCGCTTGGCACATACCTCTTTAGTTTTTGTTCCATTGTACTGTATTTATTTATTTCTCTGCCATCTAAGCTGTTCTCCACCTACCTCTGACCCAACTTGGGCCCCTAAAAGACATGGTTAGGTTTCCACTCATCTTTTATGTACTCTTAATAAGTAGCTACTTAGTAAGTAGGTATTGAATTGATGCATTAAACTTAGAATTCAGGGCACCTGCGTGCCTCAGTCAGTTAAGTGTCCGACTTCAGCTCAGGTCATGATCTTGCGTGAGTTCAAGCTCCGTGTCAGGCTCTGTGCTGACAGCTTGGAGCCTGGAGCCTGCTTCAGATTCAGTGTCTGTCTCTCAAAAATAAATAAACATTAAAAAAAAAAAACCCTTAGAATTCAAACAACCTGATTTACACATTTTGCAAAGGAGAAACTGTGCCCGAGGATCCAGTGACCTGTCCAAGGCTACTTAGGTTCAGATGGAATTAGAATCCAATTCTCCTCTCAAGGATTTGGGGCTTTCTGAAAGATTAGTGTCAAAACAACTAGGCCTAAGTTGATTGTGTTCTTCAAAGCTAGAGATAATTGAACTTCTTGAAAATTTAATCATATCTCCTAGGGTTAGGGGCTTTTTGCTGCTCATTTCACCTGCCCCCCTCATTTCACCAGTCATCCTGTTTGGGGGATGGATTGATGGGTGGGACTTTTATTGTTTTTTAATGGACTACTGAGATTGGGGGATGAGGGCCTAGACGCTGGAAGGTTTCTGTCCTACTTGTAAAACTGGTAGGTTTGCTTTTTCCCTGACATATACCTTCAGGATCTCCTTCTGTCTCAGGGGTGCTCATGGAGGCCAGGAGCCACACACTGGGAACCTGTCAAGGGTACTGGACAGTCTCTGGCCTGGCAGGCAGAAAGCAGCGTATCTGGGGCACTTGTGAGTGGTTTGGGGGAATTTGGGATTAGAAGAAAGGACATTATAATCAGGTGCCAGAAGTTCATACATAGGTCATTTGTGGCTGGTAGGGTTGGCAGGAAACAGTGAGTCACACTGGCAGGTTGACAGGGGATTGAAAAAGAACAAATTCTTAGTAATTGCTGGGAGAGCCCTTTTTCCATTTAGACTAGTGGTTCTTAATCGGGGGCTATTTTGCCTGCCAAGGGACATTTGGCAATGTCTGGAGACATTTTAGGTTGTCACAACTTGGCATGTGGTGTGTGTGTGTGTGTGTGTGTGTGTGTGTGTGTGTGTGTGTTTGTTACTGGCATCAGATGGGTAGAGACCAGGGGTGCTGCTGAACCCCCTGCAGTAGACAGGACAGCCCCTCCCGACAAATTATTTATCCAGCCCAAAGCCAAGAGTGCTCAGGTTCAGAAGCCCTGATGATTACTTCAATCATTAAAACAAATGTTTTATATGTATTCTTTACTTTGAATTCTGTGGTTAAATGGCAATTTATTTTACTTTTTTCTTTTTATTCTCTTTTAATTGGAGTGACATTCATGTAACATAATCATTTAAAAATTTCTAAAATTTATTTATTTATTTTGAGAGAGAGAACTTATAGGGGAGGAGCAGAGAGAAAGGGAGAGAGAAGATCCCAAGCAGGCTCCGCACTGTCAGCACAGAACCTGATGTGGGGCTCGAACTTACAAACTGTGAGATCATGACCTGAGCTGAAACCAAGAGTCGGATGCTTAACTGACTGAGCCACCCAGGTGACCCACATATAATCATTTAAAAATGAACAGTTCATTTGCATCTGTTACTCACAGTGTTGTGCACCTGCCACTTCTGTCTAGTTCCAAAACATTTTCACATCACCCTAAAAGGGAATGTATACCCATTAAGCAGTTACTCCCCGATTCCTCCTTCCCCAGCCACTGGAAGCCACCAGTTTGCTGTCTCTGGATTTACCTATTCCGGATAGTTCATGTAAGTGGAATCATACACTACATGATTGTGTTTTGTGACTGGCTTCTTTCACTGAGCATCATATTTTTGTGGTTCATTCATGATGCAGTATGTAGCAGTAGTCCATCCCTTTTTATGCCTGAATAATGTTCCATTGTATAGCTGTGGCACAAAAGTGTTAATCCATTCACCCATTGATGGATGTTTAGGTTGTTTTCCACCTTTGGCTATTGTGAATAATGTAGCTATGAAGATATGGGTACAAGTTTTTGCTTGAAAAACAAAATTATTTTTCATTTGATTTGGGTCCATACCCAGGAGTGGAATTGCTGGGTTATATGGTGATTCTATGTTTACCTTCTTGAGAAACCTCCAACCTGTTTTCCATAGCGGCAGAACGATTTTACATCCCCACAAGTAGGGCACGGTGGTTCTAATGATTCTACACCCTTGCCAACACTTGTTCTAGGTGTGAAGTAGTATAGCTCGTTGTGGCTGTAAATTCTTTTATTGTGGTAAAATATATATAACATAAAATTTACCATTTTACTATTTCACCTTATGATACAGACTGGCCATTCAACAAACAGATTTTGAGGCTCTACTCTGGAGGGCAAACATTGCTTAAATTATGATGAGCAGAACAGGTATAGGCCCTGAGCAGACCTTAATGAACTCCCACCACTAAGTTGTCGAATCCTGGAAGTGGTTTCCAGTAAAAGGTACAGGAGGTGTAGCTACTGCATCAGGCTTGACTGTCACAATTTTTTGGTTCCCACTTTGTGTGTGTTGGTCATTTCATATATTCAGAGTATACAAGATATAAGGGAAAAGTAAATGAAGAGAAATACAGGACCCAGCAGTGAGGAGAAGGGAGGGCTGGTGCAGTGGCATTTGTCCCTGCCCCGTAGTCAGCTAGGAAATTCCTGTGTTTCACATTCCTTTAGAAATCCCCAAGCTGGTTCTTAAAACATCTTTCATTGTGGTCTGTCTCTTATCTTTTGAGCCATATAGATGGGAGAATCTTACTTTCTTTTGAATAGTTTAAAAGCAGAATTTCATACCCCTCCCCCTGCCCCCTATTCGTGTCTTCTGTAAGGAGCAGAGTCCAAGTGAAATGAGGTGGACTGGGTGCCTGGCAGGACTGAACTGTTCTAGCATGTGGAGTTGCTTTCTCCTGTGAGGTCCCTGGGATGTGGGCTAAGCCGAGGTCCAAGTCCTCATGGAAAGCAGAATACCAGTGAACATGAAGTGTCCTTGCTAGACTATGTAAATGAAGATTGCCCAGAAGGAAGACTTTTGATAAGTGCTCATGAAGAAGGAGGCATAGTGTTTGTCTTTTTTTCTCCCATGCTTGGAGTCATATTCTTTTTTTAGGGCTGCTGTGACAAGTGACCACAACAGAGATTTACCTTCTCATAGTTCTAGAGGCCGGGAGTCTGAAATCAAGATGTTGACAGGGCCACACTCCCTTCCTCTAAAGGCTCCAGCAGAGGATCCTTCCTTGCCTCTTGCAGCTTCTCTGTGGCTTCTTCACTTCTGGTTGCATCACTCCAATCTCTGCTCCTGTCTTCATATGACCTTCTCTTTGTGTCTCTCCTGTGAGTGCCTTGGTCTAAGGACACTTGTCATTGGATTTAGGGCCTGCCTGTCGTCCAGGATGATCTGATTTTGAGATCCTTAACTTAATTACAGTGCAAAGACCCTTTTTCCAAAAAAGGTCACATTTACAGGATTTTAGGGTTAGGACCTGGAACTCCATTCATCTCAGCCTGACTAGCCCTGGCTTCACCAGAGAGTTTATTAGACGTTGCCTCATACCTACTGAACCTGTCTCCTTGTGACCTTATGTCTATCTTCTATGAACCCTTCCTTTTTTTTCTTTCCTTTCTTGCCAGGTGTTTTCTCTGGTATTTTGCTTTCCTTTGGTACTTTTCTGTCCT
Source organism: Suricata suricatta (assembly GCF_006229205.1). Lineage (NCBI taxonomy): Eukaryota > Metazoa > Chordata > Mammalia > Carnivora > Herpestidae > Suricata > Suricata suricatta. The sequence goes on along the minus strand of NC_043703.1, from coordinate 113,316,137 downwards.
CATCATGGATGTTAAATGAAACAGAAGTGTGCATGTTAGTAATTTTATTTATTAAGTAACTCCTTGCTTGTTTTCTGAGCTGACTCTGCAGATGATAGTTCTGGAGCCTTGCAGTGACCTTCTTCCTTCCTAGGGTCTTGATCTTTGGCCACATGATTTAGGATGTGATTCTAGGAGCTACTGGGACTGCACAAAACATGTGCCTTCAGATGTTTGCATCTCACTTTCCTTGACTAGAGTACCTTTGTTAATAGAGCCATTGGACTTGGGGAGGGGATGGGCCTTCAGAAACCTTGAATTACCCACTTCCATTAGATTTTCCTGCCCCTCCAATCCCTAGCTGCCACTTCTAGAGCTTGGCCATCACCTATGGTTAAATGCAAATCTCCCCTAAGGATGATAATTCTGTTCTAAAGGTCCAAAGCCTAGTCAGCAGTTCTCCAAATGACACTTAAAGATTGACAAAACCATTGGCAAATCCATAAAGTTGACATTGTAGGTAGAGTGGAGGACACAAAGGATCTGAAATCTTTGCCTAGCTTGGAAATCATCACTGAGTTACTTTTTATAAACTGGATTATATCTTCCGCTGTGGTATGAAGGTTCTTAATTTCTCTGAGGAGTGTGTTGCTTCCTTAGGCAGCATTAAGGCTTGCTGGGTAAAAATTATATAGGGTGTATGTAGTTCAATCCTAAAAGGGTTGAATGGTGAATAGGGCAAGAGTCAAAGATCTTAATCAGTAAAATACCAAACAAGAATGAAAGCATCCTTCCCTAGATAGTGACTCAGAAATATAGAGTCCTCTTCTGGTCAGCCTCCTAGGAGTCAGCTGTGCAACCCTCAGGGTCATCTTAAAGATAATACTAGGAGCTGACTTTTTGTGCTTATGTGGTGAGTGCTTTACTGGAATTATCTCAGCCCTATGAAGTAGGTACCGATATTACCTCATTTTACATCTGAGAGAGGTTAAGCAACTTCCCGGAGGCCACAGAGTTATCTGTTGTGGATAAAGGGACTGCTGACCCTTAGCCCAAGGCTTTTTTTTTTTTTTCTGTTGTAAAAAAAATACACACTGTAAAATTAATCATTTTAACCATGTTTAAGTGTGCAGTTCTGTGGTATTAAGTACATTCCCATTGTGCAACCATCACCACCATCCATCTCCACAACTTTTTCATTTTCTCCAACTGAATTCTATACCCATTAAATACTGACTTCCTCTTGCTTCCATAGCCTCTGGTAGCCACTTTTCTACTTTCTGTCTCCAGGAGTTGGACTGCTTTCTGGACCACCTGTACGTGGAACCATACAGTATCTGTCTGTTGGTGTCTGGCTTATTTAACTTAGCATAATGTCTTCAAGTTTCATCCTTGTTGTAGCAGGTGTCAGAGTTTCCTTTTTAAGGCTGAAGAATATTCCATTGTATGTATATACAACATTTTGTTTATCCATTTATTCATCAGTGAACGCTTGGCTTGCTTTTATTTTTTTTAATTTTTTAAAAAATGTTTTATTTTTGAGAGAGAGAGACAAAGTAGGCAGGGGAGGGTCAGAGAGAGAGGGAGACACAGAATCTGAAGCAGGCTCCAGGCTCTGAGCTAGCAGTCAGCACAGAGCCTGATGTGGGGCTTGAACCCACGAACCGTGAGATCATGACCTGAGCCAAAGTTGGATGCTCAACCAACTGGGCCACCCAGGTGCCCCGCTTGCTTCTGACTCCTGTGAATAATGCTGCTATGAACACAAGTATACAAATATGTGTTCAAGTCCTTACTTTCACTTCTTTTTGGTAAATACCCAGAAGTGGGGTTACTGATTTTCTTTCTCTCTCTCCCCCCTCTGTGTGTGTGTGTGTGTGTGTGTGTGTGTGTGTGTGTGTGTGTGTGTATGTGTGCAGTGTTTCTGTTTCTTAAAGGCCATGCCACTGGGTGTGAAGTAAGTATGGTATTGTGGTTTTGATTTACATTTCCCAAAAGATTAATGACATAGAGCATCTTTTCATGTGCCTTATTAGTCATTTGTTTGTCTTCTTTGGAGAGAAGTCTTTTCAAGTCCCTTGTCTATTTTTTGATCAGGTTGTTTGGTTTTTTTATTGTTGAGTTGTAGGATTACTTTATATATTCTGGATATTAATTCAATCAGATATATGATTTACAAATATTTTGTCTTATTTTGAGGGTTGCCTTTTCATTCTATTGATAGTGTCATGTGATGCAAAAAACTCTTTAATTTTGATATAGTCCCATTTATCTCTATTTCCTCATGTTCATTTGGTGTCATTCCCAAGATCTTGATGCTAAATTCATTTTCATGAAGCTTATCCCTTATGATTTCTTCTGAGAGTTTTATAATTGAGCTCTTACGTTTAGATCTTTGTTTTGTTTTGAGTTAATTTTTATATATGTTGTAAGGTAAGGGTATCCATTTTCTTTCTTTCTTCCTTTTTCTTGTTAAAAAAATTTTTTTTGTTTACTTATTTTTGAGAGAGAGTGAGCACAAGCAGGGAAGGGGCGCAGAGAGAGGGAGACAGCAGAGAGCATGAGGTGGGGCTTGAACTCACAAAGCTAAAGATCATGACCTGAGCCGAAATCAGATGCTCAATCAATTGAGCCACCCAGGCACCTCCTTTATTCTCTTTTTAAAGTAGGCTCTACGCCTGGCACAGAGCCCAATGTGGGGCTTGAACTCTTGACCCTGAGATTAAGACCTGAACTGAGATAGGAGCTCCTGGAAGGCTCAGTTGTTAATTGTCCGACCCTTGGTTTTGCCTCAGGTCATGATCTCACAGTTTGTGGGTTCGACCCCACATCAGGCTCTGCTAATGGTAGAGAGCTTGCTTGGGATTCTCTTTCTCTCTCTCTCTCTCTTTTTCTTTTTGCTTGTGGATGCCAGTTTCTCAACACCACTTGTCATTTCCTCCTAGTACTGTCTTGACACCCTTGTTGAAAAATTCTTTGACTGTATATGTGAGAGTTTATTTCTGGGCTCTCTAGTCTATTTCATCAGTCTCTGTGTCTGTCTTTATGCCAGTACCACACTGTTATGATTACTGTAGTTTTGTAGTAGCTTTGAAATCAGAAGGTGTGAGAACTCCAAATTTGTCCTTTTTAATTTTTTCCAACATTTATTTCTTTTTTTCTTATATTTTAGAGACTGAGAGAGACAGTGTGAGCAGGGGAGGGACAGAGAGAGAGGGAGACACAGAATTCAAAGCAGGCTCTGAGCTGCCAGCAGAGACAACTCATGAACTGTAAAATCATGACATGAGCTGAAGTCAGACATTTAACCAACTGAGCCACTCAGGTGCCCCTAACTTTGTTCTTTTTGAAGATTGTTTTGGCTATTCAGAGTCTCTTGACATTTCTTAGGAATTTTAGAATAAATTTTTCTGTTTTACTGAGATTTCGATGGGGGATTACATTGAATCTGTAGATTGCTTTGGGTAGCATTGACTTTCCCATGTAAAAGTCTATTGAAAGACAATATTAAGTATTCCAGTCCACATACATAGGATGTCTTTCCATTTATTTGTCTTTAATTTCCTTCAGAATTGTTTTATTGTTTTCAGCTTACAAGTCTTTAACTTCCTTGACTGTTTCGGTTAGTTCATTCCTAAGTATTTTATTCTTTTTGATGACATTATAAAAGGGATTATTTTCTTAATATGCTTTTGGATTGTTCATTACTAGTGTATAGAAATGTAGTTGATGTTTGCATGGTGTTTTTGTATCCTTCAATTTTAATGAATTTATTAGTTTTCACTATTTTTTTTGAGCCAGGCTTTTAGCATGTTGTGCTCTTTCCCTATCCTGTACTTTTAAAATTTCCCTACCTCATTTTTATCTTCTTTAGCTTCTCTGAGTTCTTGAGGAATTTAAGTTTTACTTTCTAATTTGATTTTCTGTAGCTCTCAATTTGATGTTCTTTTCCTCTATAGCTGTTTAATTTGTCATTCTGTTTTGATTGCCATTCAGTCTTTCCTGGTTTACAATTCCTTTAAAAATTTTTTTTAATGTTTTATTTTTATTATTTTGAGAGACAGAGACAGCACAAACAGCAAACAGGGGAGGGGCATAGAGAGAGACACACACAGAATCCAAAGCAGGCTCCAGGCTCTGAGCTATCAGCACAGAGCCTGAGGTGAGACTCGAACCTATGAATCAGAGATTATGACCTGAGCCAAAGTCAGACGCTCAACTGACTGAGTCCCCCAGGTGTCCCTAGAAATTTTTTTTAAGTAACAGTTTAATTTAGTACCATAGTTACATCGATTCCTTCCTTAAATCTTATGAACAGAGGTTTGCAACCATCACCATAGTCTCACGAGGGATGGATTCTTACAGAGACAACTGAGTGTCAGTCTGACTTTTTCATATCAAAGTAAAGGAACAAGGGAACATTTTAGGTTGGCTGAATTTATGTGGAGGCTGCCCATGCCCTTTAGTGCCACCCCATTTGCCAGACTTCGTGGCCTGGGTGGAATAATGCCGGCTCAAGGCTCTGAGAGAGGCCCTTGGGTGTGGGCCTTGACTGATGTAGCAATTCTTTGTGTGCTGCTCTTGCTGTCTTGTGTGTTTTGCTTGTGCTGCCTACATTTGTTGCACAACATTTGTTTCTCCATAAAAGGCTGATACCCTTCTTTGGTCCTGCTGCATCTTGACAGTATCTAGCAGAAATTCCTCAACGTTCTGGGCTGGTGGGTTGGCATTCTTTCTGGTTTTTAGGTTAGATACAGTTTCTCTAATTTTTGTGTTCTTTATTTTATAGGAAACTAGGGTCAGAAGACACCTGTCCTCCTGTTACCATCCTGCCCAGGTATTCTGTTAGATAGAAGTTCTCTTAACTAATCCACCTGATGAGATTAGCAGGCTCCCCTCATTCCTTCTGTAAAATGCATGACTGCTCACAACAGACTGAGTGGTCATGGATAGTCTCTCCTATACCCATCCCTTCAATGATTTCAACCACTGGTTAATTGTAGAAGAGAGAGCTTCTACTCTATTACTCCAGTGATTCAGGGAATAATAAATTTTTTAGAAAAGAACTATTGAATTTAGAAATGGGTTGATTTAGTGTAAGTCTAGTCTAAGAGGCTTTAATAATGCATTCTCACCTTTTGATGGCCATGCCCAATAGGTTTTGCATGCCAGTAGCTAGTAATAGTTGTTATCTGTATTTGATAAGTTATTTTACCCACTGAGTGCCATTTGGGGGACTTGAGGGAATGGGAAAGAGTAGCCAAATAACATGGGAAAGACATAACAGGTAGAAAAGAAGAAAGAGTTAAAGTGTCATTAGTAATCAAGGCAAAGTCCTTCAGTGTCCTACAAGGCCCTGTATATCCCCTCCTTTATCCGTTCCCCCTACCCCACAATCCTCCACCTATCTGAGCTCATTTCCTAACACTTGTGAGCCTTCTTGCCAGTCCTTGAATATGATTGATGTGCTCCTACCTGCTTTTCCTTCTGCCTGGGACAGTCTTCCTCCCAAGCAGCCCCATGGCATGCTCCCTCACCTCCTTCATGATTTTGTTCAACTGTCATCTCAGGGAGTCCTTTCCTGATCTTTGATTTAAAATTGTTTACCTTCGCTCAACATACATAACCCCCTGTATGTAACCCCCTGTCAACTTTCATATTTTGTTTCTCCAAAGCACTCCATACCACAGTCTAATATTTTAAATTTGTATATGTATTTTATTTCCTTTATCCCTGCACTTGAAAACTCCATGAGGGCAGGTATTTTTGTCAGTTTTGTTGACTGTGCATCCCCAGTACCTTGAAAAGTGCCTGACATAGTGACTCAGTAAGCATTTATTGAATGATCAGTGATTAGTGGCTTTGGTGTCATTTAGCGTCAGGATCATGGTGATGCATTCCTATTCTAGGTCATTGTGTCTTAAAAGTGTTTTCAATTGATCTGCAGATTTTCAGGAATCATTCATTCACACCAGAAGTTTCTGGTGTGTATCCTCAGTAAATCAGGCACAAAGTACCAGCTCATTAGCCTCTTATAAACATTCTATTTTTGCATTTCTACCAGTAAGTGCAACTAGTGACAGCACAAAGGAGAGATTTGTGAGTCTATTGAACCAAGCCACTGGGTCTTGAAGACAGAAATGAATAATCCGTATCCCTGTGTTTTGCTGGGTCATGGTCAAGTGGGGAGGTTGTGGACATACAACAGTTCTGTGCTCAGAGTTCTGTAGCAGAGGGACCTCAGAGAAGGGAACAGTCAATTGCGTGGGGATGTTGAAGGTCAGGAAGAGCTTTTGGTAAATATGACATTTGAACTGAGCCTTTGGAGATGGTTTTTCTGAGTGGAAAAACCAGGGAGGGAACAGAATAGCATAGGAACAACACAAGCAAAGATACAAAGGCTGGAAAAGTGCAAAGCATGTTCTAGGGAGTGCGTCGTCTTCTCTTCCTGGAATAGTGAGTTTATAGGAGTGGAGGTAGTGGGACAGTAGATCCAGACCACATCATGAAGGCCTTGAATGCCATGCCAAGATCTGTGAATTTTATTCTGTAGGCAGTGGGATACTGTTAAAAATGGCAGTTGTGGAGTTGTTTCTGGGTGGTTCAGTTGGTTAAGCATCTGACTCTTGATTTTGATTCAGGTCATGATCTCGGGTTTGTGAGATCGAGCACCGTGTCGGGCTCTGTGCTGACAAATGGAAGCGGCTCGGGATTTTGTCTCTCCCTCCCTCTCTGCCCGTCCCCTGCTTTCTCTCTTTGTCTCTCTCAAAACAAATAAATTTAAGAAATGTCAGTTGTGGAGGTAAGGAACATTAGTAGTTGTCAGGGTTGGTGCTGAAGGTGGGGTAGGGGGAAGGTAGGGAGCAGGATGAGTTGGCTGTAAAGAAGCACAAGGATCATTGTAGTGATGGAACAATGGAACAGTTCTGTATCTTGATTATGATTGTGGTTACGTGAATCCATAAATGTGGTAAGTTTACACAGAGCTATGCCTGCACGTATACAGGCCTGTAAGCACATGTAAAAATTGGTAAAATCTGAATAAGGTCTGAAGATTATGCCAATGTCAATTTCCTGGCTTTGATATTGTACTCTGGTTATATAAGATGTTACCTTTGGGGGAAACTGGATGAAGGTACATGGGTCCTCTCTGTACTATTTTTCCAACTTCCTATGAATCTATAATTATTTCAACATAAAACATTAGAAAAAATGTATAAGAAGGAAAACTTGATGAAGGAGAAGCTGGAGCAGGGAGAGTGATTAGGATTTTTATTTATTTAATAATATTTTGTTGTAAAATGCTATGTTCAGATACTATGTAAGATGCTTGGGAAGTTATAAAACATGGTGTCTACCCTTGAGTGAAGGAGACAGACATGTTTTAAATAATGATCATACCATGTTCTGGTTTTGTACTGGTAAAGATAGGGATGAAGCACTGTGAAAGCAGGGAAAAGAAACAAACTATTGGTGGGTGGGGAAGGCTTCATAGTGACACAGTGACAGCAGATTCAGAGAAGACTGGGAGTTTGGGGAGCATGCACTAGGTTCTGCAGTGGTCCAGGTGAAAGATAGAACTAAAATTAGCGGTAGTAGGAATTGAGAGTAAGGGAACAAATTCGCGACCATTTTGGAATAGTATCAATGCCAGTTGTTCATGTACTCTGGGCAGAGAGGGAAGAGTCTGATATGACTAAGGTTTTGAGCTTGACTAAATGCATGGTGGCTCTGTTAGCCACGATTTAGAGTAGAGAAGGAGAAAAGTTTGGGCCAGAATATGTTAGGTTTGAGGTATCTGAAGAACCCCACATGAAGAGACTGGTGTGTGGTTAGTGTGTGGTGCTCAAGATAAGCAGACCGTAGAGGTAGAGATGTATTAGGAGTTAAACTGCATCCACGCTCAACTACTTGCTACTTCCTTAATCATCCACCCTCAGCATGGTTTCTAAGTCTATGTTGGCCTGGCCCTTCCCTGTCTTTCTTCCCCATGTAGTAAAATCCCAGGCCCATCAATGTCTACTCCAGAATAGGGGTGATGGCAAGCACTTTGTTCGTATGTGTGTCTTGCCATGGAAGGGCACAAAGAGAAGGTGAGTTAGTAGCCTGTGTTTGGAGATGGTGAGCCCTAGGGAAGGTGAGAAGTGGGAGAGTGGAAGCACCAGGAAAGTCGTGAGGCCAAATGGAAGTTTGGTTGCATAGCCACAGCAGAGCCGATCAACCAGAATTAGACACATTGGGAGAAGAAGTAGGCCCTGGTGTAAATTGTAGAACAGAAGATCAGTATTCAGTCCAAGCCTATTTGGAGCTTCATCTCCTATGTAAAGCTGCCTGATATTGAATGCTGCTTTGCTAGCTGGATTAATTTTTAATATCTTCTTCTCTGGTGCGGTGGCTGGGCATTGAAGTGTATCAGTGGCAGCTTTTGTTTTTATGAAGTTGGTCAAAATAGTACTGGGGAGTTAAATTACTGTGACCTTGAGCTCTGGTTGTTCTGAAGGGATGAGATCAGACTCTTTAACTTGCCTGGTTCCAGAACGCTCTTCACCTTTTGCAGGGTAAGTTATTTGGAATTGGGAGTGAGTATTCTTCCTGTTGGATGCTGTGGCTTTTATTATTAGGAAATGCCTTATTTTCTGGCCACAGATAAAGAAGAATACCAGGGACAAGGGCTTCTACTCCCCTGCCCACTTCCTCTTCTGTCCATGACTTGAATGATAATGTGTGTTGTTTGAGTTCTGAGAAACTAGTGCCTATTCCTGAAACACAAGTGTACTCTGAATAATGTAGTGCCCAAAACAGATGACAATAAAGATGATGATTTTAGCTTGGGTTCTAGTATACAAGATCTCCTTAATTCTTTTAAGTTTTCCATCTTTACTTTTAAATGTTATACCTAAATGTTCTCTTTTAATTCCTTTTTTTTTTTTTATTTCTTCCTCTTATCTTTCTACACAGAACACACCGATAACTGAGGATGGCCAGTATCTGAGTGGTGGGGACTTATTTGTGATGAGAGCTTCCCTGAAATGACTCAGGGTTAGATTGCTACTGTCTGGATTGATGGTGATTGGTCTGGCAGGAAGAGGGGAGGATATGGGATTCTGTTTTATCAGTGATGTGCTTTTTGAGAGCCCCCAGTTCTAACAGAGTAATTGGTGGCAGCAGGGTCCATGTTTTGTTCTCAGAATGGTGTTCTCTCTCTCTCTCTCTCTCTCTCTCTCTCTCTCTCCTTTCTTTCTTACGCAGTGGTTTGTTACCTAGCTATAAATATGCTTTCACAGACTGGAAAGACTCACTCCACATTATCATGGACTAGTCAGAAAACTTTCTACTTTTTTTGCTTTTGCATTATTTGAAAATTTTCACAATAATCATAATTACCTTTATAATCAGAAAAGTTGCAGATATTCCCAGTGGAAAAATAAACACCTAAAAACCGGGAAAATATGTTTAAATATTGAAAATTTCTCTTTATAAAATCTTTGAATCTTTTTTGACTTATATAACTGATGAATTATTTGAATGAATTTTTTTTAATTTTTTTAAATGTTTTATTTATTTTTGATACAGAGAGAGATAGAGCATGAGAGGGGAAGGGGCAGAGAGAGAAGGACACAGAACTGGAAGCAGGCTCCAGCCTCTGAGCTAGCTGTCAGCACAGAGCCTGACGCGGGGCTTGAACCCACGAACGTGAGATCTGACCTGAGCTGAAGTCGGAGGCTTAACCAACTGAGCCACCCAGGCGCCCCTGAATGAATTTTTTGATATTCATCCATCCATCTCTCTACCCATCCATCCATCCATCCATCCTTACCTTTCTGAATGAACTTGATTTTGCCATGGTCTATTATTCTTTTAACATACTGTCAGATTCAACTTGCTAGCATTTTATCGAGTATCTCTACATCTTTATTCATAAATGGGTAATGTGTAGGTTTTTTTCCTCGATTGAAAGCCAGAATTTTGGTAATATGGCTATACTTTCTTGCTCTGTAAAATTACATACTTGATCTCATAAAATAAATGTGCTGTCAGCACTTTCCATATTTTTGTTTTCTTTTTAAATTTGAAATAATAAATATCATCATTTATAGTAATCTTAGTTTGTGCAAGGCAGAGTGATTAGTACCCAGATCTGTGTTCTACAGTTCGTCACTTCTACCCACATCAAAGAAGAAAGGCCAGTCTTCAAACCTGGGTCTCTGTGCTCAGAAGGCCTGATCTTTAACACACCTTGTCTGTCTGTCTTTCTGTCTTTCCCTTCCTCCTTGCCTCCCTTTTCTCTCACCCTCTCTCCTGCCCTTGCTCTCTCCCTCTCTCCTGCCCTCCCGCTCTCCATCTTCTTCCTTCCTTAGCTCCCTTCCTTCTTCAGATTTTGTTTTTTTTTTAATTTTTTAATGTTTTATTTATTTTTTATACACAGAGAGAGCATGAGAGAGGGAGGGGCAGAGAGAGAAGGAGATACAGAACCGGAAGCAGGCTCCAGGCTCTGAGCTAGCTGTCAGCACAGAGCCTGACACGGGGCTCGAACCCATGAATGTGAGATCTGACCTGAGCCGAAGTCGGATGCTTAACTGACTGAGCCACCCAGGCACCCCCCTTCTTCAGATTTTGAAATAATTCAGAGTTACAGAGGCAGTTTAAAAATAGTGCAGAAATTCCCATATACCCTTTACCCACATTTACCAAAGGCTAACGTTTTGCTACCATTGCTTTTCATTCTATCTGTATATACTTTTTTTTAACTGTCTGACAGTTACAGATATTATGTCCCCTTTCTCCTAAGTACTTCATTTTTTATTTTATTAAAAAAAAAAAAAGCCAGGGGTGCCTGAGTGGCTCACTTTGTTAAATGTCCAACTTCAGCTCTGGTCATGATCTCACAGTTCCTGGATTTGAGCCCCACACTGGGCTCCGTACTGATAGCTCAGAGCCTGGAGCCTGCTTCAGATTCTGTCTCCCTCTCTCTCTGCCCTTTCCCCACGAATGCTCTGTCTTTCTCTGTCTCTCAGTAAATAAGTTAATAAACATTGAATAAAAATTTTAAAAAGTTGTCAAAATCAGGGAATTTACTTTGATATAATACTCTTATGTAATTATTCAAAATTTACTAGTTGTCCTGCCAATGTCCTTCATAGGAAAATAAAAACATTTCCCCCCAGTCCATGATCTAATCCAGGATGAAACATTGTGTTTACTTGTTCTGTCTTTTAAATCTGTAAAATCTTTTTAAATCTGGACCAACCTTTAATCTTGCTTTGGCTTTCATGATTTGATTTTTATAGAGTACAGATAAGTTCCTTTTCTGTAAGATGTCCCTTAATTTGGTAAGTCTGATGTTTCCTATGATTAGAGACAAGTTATGTGTTTTTGGCTGGAATACCACAGGGTCATTGTGTCCTTCTCAGTGCAACATATCAAGAGACACATGATGTCTATTTGTCCTAAAACTGGTGATTAACTTTAATCTCCTGGTTAAATGCTATCTGCCAGGCTTCTCTACTCTGAGGTACTATTTTTTACTTTGTAGTTAATAAGTATTTTGTGGTACAATACTTTAAGACTATAAATATCCTGTTCCTCACCAAACTTTCACTCAGTAATTTTTAGCATGCAAGATATCTTTGAGGCAACAAGCAAGGATGCTCAAAGTGAATGTTGACTTGCTTCCCTCAAAGCTAAAGTGAAGCCAGGAGAAAGTGACGCATTTAGTCTGTTAGACAGATCAGCCACATTTTTTTTTTTTAAACCACTGCCTTCTGTGTTTGAGCTTTCTCTTTACATATGTTAATTTAACTTTAGTCACACTCTTGAGAATAAGTGGTTGCCTGTAACCTATAACCTTTGGGCTCCAGGTTTGGTCCCTCAGGGACCAAGATCCATCTAAGCAGTTACTTTGGTCAATAGTGCCCTTTGGGGGCTAGTATCCAAAATCTACAAGGAACTCCCTGAACTCCTCACCCCAAAAATGAATAATCCAGTGAAGAAATGGGCAGAAGACCTAAATAGACACTTCTCCAAAGAGGACATCCAGATGGACAACAGACACATGAAACGATGCTCAGCATCAGTCATCATCAGGGAAATACAAATCAAAACCACACTGAGATACCACCTCATGCCAGTCAGAGTAACTAAAATGAACAAATCAAGAGACTATAGATGCTGGCAAGGATGTGGAGAAACGGGCACCCTCCTACACTGTTGGTGGGAATGTAAACTGGTGCAGCTGCTCTGGAAAACAGTGTGGAGGTTCCTCAAAAATTTAGCAATAGAACTAAACTATGACCCAGCAATAGCACTGCTAGGGATTTACCCAAGGGATACAGAAGTGCTGATGCACAGGGTCACATGAACCCCAATGTTCATAGCAGCACTGTCAACAATAGCCAAATCATGGAAAGAGCCTATTGTCCATCACCTGATGAATGGATCAAGAAGATGTGGTATATATACACAATGGAGTATTACATGGCCATGAGACAGAATGAAATCTGGCCATTTGTAGCAAAGTGGATGGACCTCAAGGGTATCATGCTAAGCGAAATAAGTCAGAGAAGGACAGATACCATATGTTTGCACTCATAGGTCTAACAGAGGACCATAGGGAGGGGAAGGGGAAAGGAGAGTTGGGGAGAGAGAGGATGCAAAACATGAGACTATTGAATACTGAAAATGAACTGAGGGCTGAAGGGGGAGGGGGGAAGGGGAAATGGGGGGGTAGTGGTAATGAAGGGGAGCACTTGTAGGGAAGAGCACTGGGTTTTATATGGAAACCACTTTGCCAATAAACTATTAAAAAAATAAAAGCTTAAGAGAGTAAGTTGTAATCTTTTGTCAATAAAAGTAAAATTACAAAAAAAAAAATAGTGCCCTTTGGGTCTTTGGCCTATGGTTCTATTTGGTCTTTGACCCCTTATGGTTGCTTCTGATTAAGATCCTGTCAGTGCAAGGGCAGAGTAAATTGCTTATGTGTTGAATGACTTGTGAACAGTCATTACTTCTGACTACTAGACCTTCCTTTGTGTTCCTTTGTTTTGCTTTCTTTCCTTCCCTTCCCTTTTCTCCTTTTTTTCAGGTTCATTTATTTATTTTGAGAGAGAGATCGAGTGCAAGCAAGAGGAGTAGGGGCAGAGAGGGGGAGAGACGGGATCCCAAGCAGGCTCTGTACTGTCAGGGCTTGATGTCATTAACAGTGAGATCATGAGCTGAGCTGAGATCAAGAGCTGGATGCTCAACCAACTGAGCCACCCAGGCACTCTTCCTTTTCTTTCTTTTCTTTTCTTTTCTCTTGCTTGCTCTCTCTCTCTCTCTCTCTCTCTCTCTCTCTCTCTCTTTCTTTCAATTTATTTTGACAGAGAGAGAGAAAGAAAGAGCATAAGTGTGGGAGGGCCAGAGAGAGAGAGGGAGAGAGAAAATCCCAAGCAGGCTCTATGCTGTCAGCACAGCTTGACACAGGGTCTCCATCCCAAGAACCTTGAGATCATGACCTAAGCCAAAATTGAGAATTGGACGCCTAACTGACTAAGCCATCCAGGCGCCCCACCAGGCCTTTCTAGTCAGACAACGATCTTCTGAGCCCCAGCTACATATGCTGTGCTGTGCTAAGGCTGCAGTTTTATGAGTCACAGAAGCCAGTTTTTGGTACAGCACAAGATATGAAGCGTAATAGGAAGAAATTTTAAAAAATAGCAGGTGGTATATAATTAATCTCCAGTTCTTATAATTAGATGCTGTAAAAGTTAAAAAATTGGTGAGTGAAGCAAAAATATAACCAAGGCAGACTCCTTGGGGGAAAATGAGCCATGAATAATAAGATTGGTAGGGATGTTGTGAGAAAAGGCACAAAGGTCAGAATGTGCAGCCTCTATATGAGGAAAGGAATCCATCCTTTCTAGCACATCTCAACCAGAAGTTGAGATGTAGGGTAGTGAGGCAGAGTGGTGGTACTTCCCTTTGGTGGACTTCTAGCACAAGGAGCATTCAGAAAGCCACATGTTTGTTGCCTCTGTGCTCATTTGTAGGCATTCATAATAGCCACACTCTGCTTCTGGTCTCTGAGTATAGTGCCTTCCAGCTTTTTAGTTGAACCAGAGGTTAGATTGCAGGTTGAGACAAAGAAAGTTGGTTTCTTTGCCCCACTCCCTCCTCAAACACATACTTTCTCAACAAGCTACCTCACCCTTTTCTAGAGAGAGTTTCTCAGCATTTGTAAGTTTCTGTCCTCACCAGGATCAGAGTCCTTATGGGGAAAGCTGGTGACCTTTATTCATGAGATGTCAATGAGGTAAGATATGATTAATTGGACATGGTATTCAGCAGCCACATTCCTGATAGCCGTAACCTTGAAAACACAGCTGTCATGGTGTCACCACACACCTCTGTCATTCTGTTAGATATAAAACACCAAATTTAATTTAGTTTATAACTTATTTTGAAACACATTCATATATAGACACCTGAATAAATTCAAGGTTATCTCTTTCATAACCTGACTCTCCATCACATTTTGACTTCTCTTGAGTGCCAGAGGGTGACACGGAGATACAGATTTTACCCTTTAGGGGTTAAACACAGCCTATAGGATGTTCCAACCTTGAACTAGCCCTTGTGTGAATGTCCAGAGGTATATGTCTTATTTGTGACTGTCATTGGGCATGTGTGTCATGGTAGAAGACAGTTGAGTGGCTAGGCTAAAATAGATTCGACTTTAGGAATGTATCACTGCTTGGGGCACCTGGGTGACTCAGTCACTTAAGTGTCTGACTCTTGATTTCAGCTCAGGCCATGATCTCACAGTTTGTGAGTTTCAGCCCCACATTGGGTTCTGTGCTGTTAGCTCAGAGCCTGCTTCGGAGTCTGTCTCCCTCTCTGCCCCTTCCCAACTTGTGCTCCCACTCTCTCTCAAAAGTAAACATTAAAAATATATATATATCACTGCCCTATCTCCCTTTCCCAAAGAAAATTTTTTGGATGTCAGAAATCTCTCACAAAAGCCTTCTCTAATTTGTACCTTAGAAAAGACTCTGTGCCCTCCCTTGGTGTCCTTCCTTCCTTCCTCTTCTTTTTTTCTTCCTCTTTTTTCTTTGTTTCTTTCTTTGCTTCTTTCTTTCTTTGTTTCTTTGTTTCCTTCTTTCTTTCTTTTTTTTTTCTTTCTTTCTTTCTTTCTTTTCTTTCTTTCTTTCTTTCTTTCTTTCTTTCTTTTAATTATTAATGAGCTATTATACTTTTGGTTTACTACTAAATTAAAAGCAATAAATTCAAGTTGAGAAAGACAGCATCCTGGCAATAGTGAGAAATGAGCCACCGAGTAAAAGACAAAAGAGTGAAAGCTGACAGTCAAGTTAAAAGCATTGTAGTCTGGGGCTACTTAATGGGTGAGGGAAGTAGTATTACACACTCCAGTAGCTTCTGAGGGCATTTCGGTGTTGAGTTCAGAATAGGTAATTAATATTTGTAGTGATTTCTCCAGTTAGTGAATAAAAGGTGGAATTTTTTTCCAGTATGCAGTTTGGGAACATTAAGATGTGAGTAATAGCTTACCTTGAAATCTTTTACCATAACTAAATCATATTAATTGTAAATATTCAGAAGCATAAATGAAAAAAATGTAGGGGTCCCTGGGTGACTCTGTTGGTTGAGTGTTCAACTTAAGCTCAGGTTCATGATCTTGCAGTTTGTGGGTTCGAGCCCTGCATCAGGCCCTCTGCTGTCATCACAGAACCTACTTCAGATCCTCTGTCTCCCCCTCTCTCTTTGCTCTCCTCTGCTCATGTTCTCACTCCCTCTCTTAAAAATAAACATAAAAAATTTAAAAAAGAAAAATACGAAAAACAGCCCACCTTTTACATCCACAGATTAACTACAGAGTGTATTGGTATTTAACTCTCTAGCCTTTTTCTATGTATAAATATGTGAAATGTAAAATACATTATGTATTAATATATAGGACATATATATTATGTAATAGGTATTTATGCCACATTTGTGTGTGATAACTTGAGACATGCTTTTGTTTTCTTTTTCCTTCTTAAAATTATAAATAACACATAATGTAAAATTTACCCTCTTAATTGTTTTTAAGTGTACAGTTCAGTAGTGTTACCAGTATTCACATTGTGAAGCATGCTTTTCTTTGCTAAACAATATAGTGTGAACATTTCCCCATATATGAGTATAAGATGTTCATTTTTGAAGGGGTGTGAAATCTAGTTATTCCTGTTGTCAAATGCTTAGGTTTCTGATTTGGATATTAACACTGCATAAAGCATTACAGTTAAACATATATGTAGATATACATAACTGCACCTTTCATCAGGATTAAGTTCCAGGGGAATTGTTGGATTGATGGATGTGTCCTTTCTAAAGGTTCTCAATATATATTGTCAAATTGCACTTTTATCACATATTTTGTGCCCCTTTCATTGTTTTTCTGCCAGTATTTGATATTGGAATTATTTTAAATCAGTGTTTATGTAATTCTATCTTTAATGCCAAAAAATATGCTAACAGCTGTGAAAGCTAAAGAAGTCAATTAGAAAAAATGCATTTTAGGGAATGGTATGCAAGAGATTATTATGGTTTATAAATTAGCAAATTATTGGTTCTTTACAAGAAGAACTTAACATTTTAACTCCTCAGTGCACAAGCATGGTAACTTTTGTCTTCAGACATATATTCCTGGAGTACACAAAATCTGAACCAGTCCTCATGAATGAGAAGAAATGCCTCAGAATTTGAAGAAGAGGTTTAAGTGAGTCTAATTTGCATAACCCAAATGGGTTGGTCTCAAGATAAGATGTCTTGATTTTTTTAAATGTTTATATATTATTTTTGAGGCAGGGAGAGAGAGAGAGAGCGCACAAGCAGGGAAGGAGCAGAAAGAGAGGGAGACAGGATCCAAAGCAGGCTTTGCACTGATAATAGAGAGCTGGATGCAGGGTTTGAACTCACAGACTGTGAGGTCTGACCTGAGCTCAAGTCGGATGCTTAACTGACTGAGCCACCCAGGCGCCCCAGGATTTATTGATTTTTGTGTAACTTTTTTTTGGTAAAACTTTTTTTTCAGTTGTTAACTTTTGTTTGTTTGTTTGTTTATTTTGAGAGAAAGAGAACAAGGCAGGGGCAGAGAGTGAGAGAGGGCGAGAGAGATTCCTAAGCAGGTTCCACACTGTTAGCATAGAGCTTGAACAGGGCTCAATCTCATGAACTGAGACTGAAATCAAGAATGGGATGCTTGGGGCGCCTGGGTGGCTCAGTCGGTTGAGTGTCCAACTTCGGCTCAGGTCATGATCTCACAGTTCGTGGGTTTGACCCCCGCATCCGGCTCTGTGCTGACAGCTAGCTCAGAGCCTGGAGCCTGTCTTCAGATCCTGTGACGACTCCTCTCTCAGACCCTCCCTCCTCATGCTCTCTCTCTCTCTCTCTCTCTCTCAAAAAAAAAAAAAAAAACATTAAAAAAATGGGATGCTTAATGGACTGAGCCACCCATGTGCCTGCCCTTTTTTGGTATGTTTTGTTTGCCACAAGTAAGTTCCAAATTTTAATGAGGGGAAACCCAATAAAATAAAATCCTTTCATACTATGTTTGTAGAAAACTTTCCCTATCTCAAGGTTATAGTAGTACCTTAATTTCCTTTTAGTACTGATATAGTTTCAGTTTTTACATTTATGTCAGAAATTGCAAACATTTTTATCTAATAGGTTGAATTTCACCGGTTAGAAAAAGTGGGGATTGTTGACTCCCCATGTACCCGTTGTGTTTTTCTCAATTGGGATTATCCTCTGATTTGTCCCAGTCCTCACAGCTTTATTTGTCTTATATCTCACATATTTAGATTTGAACATTTTATTTTACCTACATGATCCTTAAGGACATTTGAGTTTGTGACCCCTAATTAGAAAATCCAGAGTTTCTTTTGGTATTTGGATCATAGAGGGAATTGACTTGAATTTTTCCCTCCAGTGACTAGTTAATGGTACCAACAGTTTTTATTGGAGAATTCCCATATATGTTAAATTCTTAAATGTTCTTGAGGTCTTTGCATTTTTCTGTTTGTTGTTACAACAATCACATTTTATAATTTTATATCTAAATTATATGTTCTAAATTTTAATGGCTGGTAGGACCCCACCCCCGCCCTCATTTGACTATTTCAGTATTCCAGTGCATTTTTTCCCTAGATGAAATTCAGAATAATTTCACCCCAAAACAAAAGTAACCTATTGAAATTTTAGTTTTAATTTTCATTCAGTTTAAAATACTTTCTAATTTCCCTTTTGATTTCATGTTTGACCCATAGGTTATTTAGAAGTGTTTGGAAACTAAATAGTTTTCAAATATTTGTGGATTTCCCCAGAGATCTTTCTGTTATTGATTTCTAATTTAGTTCCATTTAGGAACATATTAGTCACAGAACATACTTTGATTTAAATCCTTTTAAATTTATTGAGAATTCTTTTATAGCCATAGAATATGGGATATCTTTGTTTTCTATGGGCACTTTAAAAGAATATATTCTTTTGTTAAATGGAGTGTTCTATAAATGTCAGTTAGGTCAAGTTGGTTATTAGGTCAAGTTGGTTGGTAGTGTTGTTCAAGTCTTTTGTATCCATATTGATTTTCTGTTGATTTGTTCTATCAATTATTGAGGGCAAGGTGTTAGAATCTTTGACTATTATTATAGATTTGCTCATTTCTCCTTGCAGTTCTGTTAATTTTCGTTTCATATATTTTGAAGTTATGTTATTAGACAGACATTTGTTGATAAATTGACCTCTTTATGATTATGAAATAACCCTGTAATATGGTTTGCTCTGAAATCTACTTTGTCTGATATTAATATAGTCTCTTCAGCTTTCTGTTGATTAGTGTTAACATAGCATATTTTTCCTATCCTTTAACTTACCTGTATCTTTATATTTAAAGTGGGTTCCTTATAGGCATAATATATTTTTTATCCAGTCTGACAATCTACATTTTAATTGAGGTGTTTAGCATGTACTCTTTTTTTTTTTTTCCTCCCTGGCTACTTTTACACATTTTGTTTTTGAGGTTCATCCATGGACTCAGTATCAATATGAAGGTAGTTCATACCTTCTTATTTCTGTGTAGTATTTCATTATGTAGATTTTCTATACTTTATTTATCCATTCAGCTTTTGAAAGACAGTTTAATTTTTCCAGTTTGGGCTGTTAACATTTTCACACAAGTCTGTGTGTGACTATTTGGTTCCCTTCTCTGGGAGTGGGATTGCTGGCTCATAGGGTAATTTAACTTTGGAAAAATACTCTTTTATAAAGTTATACAGTTTTACATTAATGCTAGCAATGTATGAAAGTTTTTATTGCTGTACATTCTCACCAAGTTCTTGGATTGTCAGCCTCTTAATTTTGGAAAGCTAGAGATTTGTGTATATGTGTGTTGATTTTATAACTAGTTTTCTTTCTTTTATAAATATTTTCTTGAGAGAGTGCAAGTGGGGGAGAGGTTGGGGGGGTACAGAGGATCTGAAGCGGGCCTCTGACAGGCTGACAGCAGCAAGCCTGATGTGAGGCTCGAACTCATGAACTGTGAGATAATGACCTGAACTCAAGTTGGTTGCTCAACTGACTGAGCTTCCCAGGTGCCCCTATACTAGTTTCCTTCCTGAACTTTTATTAGTTGTTTTTGATCAGATCAGATTGTCTTGAGTTTTCCAAGTAGACAATCATATCATCTGTAAGTAATAGAAATTTGATCTGAACATTTTCAGTATTTCTCTCTTTAGTTTTTCTTTTGGCTGAACCTCATTGACTTAAATTTCCAAAATAGGTTTAATAAATTTGAAAAAGAATTTCATCAAAATAATTAAAATACAAATATGTTGGCATTCTTTGAAAGAGTCCCTTGAAAAACTCAAAAACAACTCATTCTTTAGTGATGTAGTGTGAATGAGCTGTTTCTAAGTTATTAGTTAAACATCTGTAGGCTCATTATCAATTAAATACAAACTTTTGAAGGATAAACGAATTCTTATGTTCATCTCCATGTTTTAAGTTCAGAAGTGTGTACAATCCTTTAAAGCATTTTAAAGAACCTATTTATGTTACATGTTGTAGAAATTCTCTGACAGATTTTTTTAAAGGTATATATTCAGTTGTTATAAATAGTTATTACCTGCCTGTCATAGTCATTGTCAACATTTATGAGTTAATAGGTAATGGCTTTGTGATTCTGGGATATATATGTGTGACAGAACATTACCTAGAGCAGAATTTTTCTTTTCTTCATTTAATTTTTTTCATGTTTTTTTTAGTTTGCGAGAGAGAGAGAATGCATGTATGCAAGTGGGGAAGGGGCATGGAGCTAGGGAGAGAGAGAGTCCCAAACAGGGTCCACACTATCAGTGCAGAGCCCAATGAAGGGCTTGATCAACCATGAGATCATGACCTGAGCTGAAATCAAGAGTCAGATGCTTGAGTGACTGAGCCACCCAGATGCCCCGAGAGCAGGACTTTTCAACCTTGAGACTACTGACATGTAGGGCTGGATATTTTTTGTTGTGTTGTGCTGTCTTGTGCATTATAGGATGTTATCAGCATTCCTGGCCTCTACCCACTTGATGCCAGTAGATGCCTACTATACCCCACCCACCCCACGGCCCCAAACCAAAAATGTCTCCAGACTTTACCAAATATCTCCTCTTGTGGGCAGAATAGCCCTCTCTTGAGAAACAGTGATGTGACAGATCTTGAAGTGGGTTTAGGCACTATCAAATGAGAAGTATGGGCAGGACGTGTGATTAATTCATTGGCTGGTTGGATATCCAATTGGACCATTTATTGAGAATTATATTCTAGTCTAGAGATTGAAGGAACTGGGAATTTGGAGGAATGGTCTTCCTTTTGTCCCAGTTTGTGGATTCCACAAGTCATTTCCTCATCTGCTCTTATTGACCCCTCTGTGGAATAGGAGAACCAGGAGAGGGTAACTGGGAGCTATTAATAAAATGTTAAGAAAGTTATCAGAAGATCCCTTGATGACACCTTGCAACAGCTTTCCTACTTAAGCTCCATTTCTGTCTGTGGTTGTTAGGGTTTGAAATATAGAACCAACTCTAACCCTCTTGGTTCCAGAATAAAGTGATTTTTAAGTCATTTATACAGACTTCCTCAAAAATGATCTTATTTCTTCTGCCCTAGTTCATTATTAGCTATAGGATTGGTACTTCTGTACTTTGGTGACACACATTAGAATCTCTCACGTGGGATCAAAGTGGCATTGTGGGTGATCAGTAGATCTTACTAGTTTTGATTGATTTTGTTATTTCATGGTCTAATTGAGCCAGGTAACATAAGTTACTGAACTGGACTTCATATTTTGCCTTGCTGCTGGGACCTTTTGAAGTGAGTCCTTTATCTACTCTATGCCTTAAATCTACCTATTTCTCAAAGTCATTGAGGGCAATAAAATTACAGTGATATTTATAATGTTACCCTCAACTATAAATAGTCAAACTACAGTTTAAGTAAATGCTATATAAAATCTGGACATACAAAATGGATTTGCCTTTCCAAATCATACCAGTCTTTGAGAATTCATCCAAAGTTCCATTTGTCTCAAACTTTCCTCAACAGTTCTAGCTAACGTGGGTCTTTCCATAGGCTTACACTTTTTCCTCAATGTTTTGTGTCTTATCTCTCTAACAAAACTGTAAGTTTTGTTTTTTTCAGGGAGTTAGGAATGGGAATTGGAAGGGACATCACATTTTAATGTAATCTTAAATCCATTTAATGCTTTCTATCATTTGATCTTCCTACTAACTTTAAGATTGTTAGAACAGACATAATTTTTTCCATTTTACAACTGTGAAATTGGAGTTTTAGAGGAGTCAAGACTTATCCAATGTTATCCAGTTAATAGCTAGTTAAACCAAGGATAGTACCCATGAGGTATTAGAATTCCTAACTAGAAAAATTGTTCAAACCTAAAAACTGTTTTTGATTTGCAATTCTGTTTGCAAGGTGCAGAATCTTAGTGTTGCCTGTTAAAGTATTGAGACATCTAAGCCTGCTATATTAAGTAGGCTGTGTTGTACAAGGTTAGCGGGGATGGCTTGTGCTGAATCACTCCTGCCCTGGGTCTGTCCTCCAGGAAGGACAGGCACTGCAGAATAGCGATCTGGGGGTGGGTATGCAGACTCTGATCTTACAACAGTTGCTCTAGACAGCCTTCTTGGAAGGTGTGCTCTTTCCTGTTCTCAGGCGCCTTTGCTGACCAAAGTCTCCAATGTCCTCTGCTTTAATCCTGAGCATTTCTGCTGCTACTGATAGAGCTTTGTGATGATACCAGCTAAAACTGAGTGTTTTGGGGACAGGCTCCAGTATGCCCTGACCAGGAAGTTAGTATGCTTCAACCAGCATGGAAACCACAGAGAACCTAACCTTGAAGTTAGGAGCTAACTTCCCTGTGCCTGAATTACGCAGTGTAGGTGCTCTGCTATCTGTACTTGAATGCCTGAAGCAGGTCATGCCTGGAGATTGTTTCTGCTTTCAAGGACACTTAGCTTCTCCGACCAGATACTCTTTTACCTTCTTTAATTTTGAATATTGTATATCTATTCTGTTCACATCCCCTAGGTTTCTTTTTCCTGCTGATTTTCTTTCTAGGTCTAGGCTCTGTACCTCAGTGCTTAACCATTAGCCAGCTTCAGAGTCTAGTAATTGGATCATCTGCTCTGTCCAACATATAATTAGCTAATTGGGCTCTATTCGATTTATTCCTGACCTTGACAGGTCTCCAGCTGGTGTTAACTAGTTTAAGAACTATTTAACTATTTAACAACCTGATACATCTCTTCCCCCCGATCTTGACCAAAGCCTTCAGTAAAAACTCTGGTTTCTTGTCTCTACTCTGTCCCTTAGCCCTGGGTGACACTAGTGATGGCTTTGTGATTGGGTTGTGAGACTGACCCTTATGTGTACAACCTGAGCATATTGCTTATATATTTCTCAAGACTGAGTCTGTCTTTTCTAAAAGACATCTAAAAAGCAACAGAAAATCAAAGACTGCCTTTTTTGGTAGCAGTTCTTTGATTTATTCTGTTGGAGATCCAGATTCACCTTTTTATAAAATATTCTTCCACGTAGGGGCGCCTGGGTGGCTCAGTCAGTTAAGCGTCCGACTTCGGTTCAGGTCATGATCTCGTGGTTCATGGGTTGGAGCCCCACCTCGGGCTCTGTGCTGACAGCTAGCTCAGAGTCTGGAGCCTATCTTCGGATCCTATAATTCCTTCTCTCTCTGACCCTCCCCTGCTCACGCTGTTTCTCTCTCTCTCTCAAAAATAAATTAAAAAACATTAAAAAATTAAAAAAAATATTCTTCCACATAATATACCAACAATAGTAAACCTTGATCCACATATCAGAGGTACCATTTGATAAAAATAAGTAGTGTATAAGAACTCAATAAAACTAGCCTGTTTAACGGAAGCATCATAAAAACTTGTGTGGGGGGAAAAAAGCATGTAGCTGTGGTAGCAAGTATAAAACAGATATCAGAACTGAGAATTCATAAAAACTACACAGCTCAGCACCAGGGATGGTTTCACAGCTGCTCGGATGCCGCAACCACCAGGTACTAGGCCTCACCGTGACCATTCAGAGAGTAGGATTTCTGGTTGTTTGCATCATGCAAAGCCATCTTTTACTGACAATAAACCATTATAAAATATCGAGAGTCATTAGTTAAGAAGAGAAAGGGTTTAGTTTTCCCTCTTAATACAAGGAATAGAGAAACTGCTGCTGGTGGCAAACATTGAAATTGGAACAAAGTATGTATCAGCAAAACTCCTGTAATCAGAGTTTTACTAAAGGCTGCAGGCAGGGTGAGACACCCACCTAATGGACATTACTGAGGAAGGAAGGGGAGATGGGGTGAACATCTGTTGGCTGCTTCTGTGGTTAGACATGTACTAGGTACTTTATGATGCTATCTCATATAATCTTTATAATACCTCAGTGGTGTAGCTGGTGGTTCCACATTGTATGAACAGCTAAGGTCACATTACTATGGAGTATTTGCACTGGGCTTTGACTCTGGATCTAACTCCAAACCCTTGCTCCTTAGAATGAGGCAGGATTGCTTTAGAAAATGAAAGCTGCTGATTTTGGCAGAAAGGTAGGCAATAGAAAGGACTGTCTGAATTCCCTCATTTCGTAAAGATTGCTCCATTTGAAAGCAGGGTATGTTAGTTTCCAACACCAGCTGTTAGGATCACCTATGGAGATTTCAAAAAATAAAACAACCCCACCACCCTGAGGATTCTGAATCTCAGTGGCTTCTGGATATGGGGCTGACTACCAAGGTGATTCTGATGTGCTGTTAGGATTGAGAAATGTTTATATGTAGAGAACAATGAAATGGTTATGAGCCCTGGAGTCGTCCTGGAGATAATATCTCCATCATTCTTGTGAGAGGAAACTGAGGCCCAGAGAGCTCAGAGGCCAGATATTTCTTCATTCAGTATAGCACTTACCCAGCATTAACTGTTTGTTATTTTAGGTAATCCAAAAACACAAGCTAAAAATGCTTTTTCTGCCTTTGAAGAGTTTTTAGCTGACAGCCACACAGTTGATGAATGTAGTGCCACATTTGGAATCCAGGTTTCCTGAATTCATTGGTGTTATAAAGCCTTCTGAATATTATCATTTCCAGGTCCTCTTTGAGATCCCTCCAAGCTGTGTCAATGGTCCCCATTAACACTGTGGTAAGTGGCCTCCAAAGCCCATGGCTCCCTGTTCCAGAAGTCTCCTGCCTGCCTTTCTGCCTCATTACCAGCCTGGTATTCAACCCTCCCCACCCCCCCATTTTGCCTTAGGTTCACAGGCCCACAACTTTTAAGTGGACTGCTTTGTTCTCAGTTCATTTTTAAGTGTCTTACCTGGAAAAGGCCTGAAAAGCTGCAGAATGATTATTTTAGAAATGCAGTGCTTGGATGACACCTGCCCTATGGTGGTCATCCTGATCTCTTTGCTGTGCTTTCTAATTAGTTCACAGTCATCTGACTCATCCTACAGTGTTTTTGTGGGCTGCATATTTTTCAGAGCTTTCCCTAGACCTCTCCAGGCAGTGAACACAGCGGAGGGCTGGGAGCCATTCCCCCCAGTCACTGGGGAGGGAAGGAGGAAGGAAGGCAATGTGTGTCCCGAGCACTGTGCTAGACTCTTTTCTGTGTATTTTTTTTCTTTCGTAGCCTTTTTTTTCTCCGTATCCTTGGCAGAGAAAGTTTCTGCATCTGCAAAATAGGGACAATAACTCAACGTTACAGAAGTTAAGTAATGTTTTCAAGGTTATGTAAACAAGTTTTGTTGCTAGAAATCCAACCTTAGAACCTTCTGACTTAAAGGTCATGCTCTTTTCCTTATACCACATGCCACATCATATATAAAGCTTTTACTCTAGTCCCAAACTATTTTTTGGGTAAGTGACTCTAAATTTGATTTCTGATATGCTCAGTAAGTTTTAGAAATCAGTGCTTTGATTTAACAGTTCAGGAAGGATATAGTCATTGGGATGGGACTCCAGACAAGGTAGCATTAGGTGTCATAGTTGGAGAATTGCAGTGAGGCTAGACACTGAGCCAGCAGGCCAGTCCATCAGAACCAGGGGCCAACAGAGCCACTCTCCCAGGCCAGTGTCAGAACTTGGAATACTCAGTATGACCAAAGCATAAATGCTAAGTCGAAGTCCTTGGGGAGCTGGAAGTGGTATGGATGGATGGACCTTCATGTCAGAACTATCTCCTGTTACACATTATGCTGAACGGAGATGACTAATCTCTCCTTTTAAAGGAACAGTCTTTTCTTTTAGTCTTAAATTACAGCTTGAGTTTTTATGTATCTGCCTTTTTTTTTTTTTTGGTAATACTTATCTGCCTCTCAGTTTTTGAATCTGAAATAATTTTGAATTGAAAATAATTCAGGGGTGCCTGAGTGGCTCAGTCTGTTAAACGTCTGACTTCAGCTCAGGTCATGATCTCACCATTTGTGAGTTTGAGCCCGGCATCAGCTCAGAGCTTGGAGCCTGCTTCGGATTCTATGTCTCCATCTCTCTCTGCCCCTCCCCTGCTCGCACTGTCTCTCTCTCTCTCTCTCTCTCTCAAAAGAAACAAACATTAAAAAAGTTTCTTTTTAATTGAAAATAATTCATTTATTGTAATGAGGAAATGAGAACATATATGTGAATGATTGTTGCAAACTGTAGGCTATCCATGCAGATACCAGGTATGAGACCTCAGCTTCTGTAAAAATGAACAGATTGGTAAGAACAGCAGTTTTGATATCAGGTGAAGAGAGCAGTGATTTTTGGAGTGTGAATGCTCCAGGAGAAGCAAAACCAAAATGGGAAGCTGCATTGGGAGTGGAGCGGAGAGCTTTAGATTCTTGGGGGTGGAGAGGCTATAGATAAGATGTGTGAGTGCCTGGAGATGGTTGGGAAATCAGAGACTAAAACTGATTGGATACTGACCCGGAGTCTTACTCCAGCTAGTTGTTGCTGTGTGCTTGTGGACAGCACCTTGTGCAGTCTTTAGCTCAGTGATGAGTTCTTGAGAGCCTGACATTATACCTAAATGTGATGGAGTGTCCTACGGAAATTGAGTCCTGGGCTATAACATTTACACATGTAAATGGAAACCAGTTGCAAATGGGGATTGGCATGAGTCTATGTGACAGATTGGAAGACCAACGTACCAAGACAGTTATCTATACGAGTTGGGACTACTCAGAGCTGAAGCTAACAGCAACATTTGACTCTACCCTCCTCTACCTTGTTTCTTTTCTTTTACCAAAACATAGTATTACTGTGTTCTTGAGAGTGAATTATAATTAAAGTAACCACAGTGTAAAGCTCATCAACCCAGGGTCTCCAAGTGGAGTAGAGAAGCTGGTTAGAGAAGAGGTATTATGTAATGACCTAATTATGAGGCCTGCCATCTGCTCAGGAGTCACGCCTGCCTGGTTAGGGTTCCCTGATTGTGTTTTTCAAGGAGGATGCTAGCTTGTTTAGGGAGGCGTATGTGTATATACTTGCATGTGTGTGTGTGTGTGTGTGTGTGTGTGTGTGTGTGTGTGTGTGTGTGTGGTGTAGGTAAACGACACTAGAAATATTAATGCCTTTCTTGAAAGAGGTTGGTGGGTTGTGGGGGGAGGGAGTTGAAGCAGCCTTGGAGGGCTCCTAAGCAGATGTTACCCGTTAGCATAGAGAGCACTGATGGAAGGTTAATTATTTTGTAGACGTGCTCCACATATTAGGGGAGGGGCAGTCAGGCGAGGGTGGTTGTCAGCATGTGGCCTGAGATTTCAGGTCTACCTGGAGAACCAACCGATACATTTTTCTTTATGAAGGAGAAAGAATGAAAAATGCACTTTGTATTATCAGTGGGTGGTTTCCTACTAGGGGTAAAAACATTAAATCCAGGATCCTGAAAAAATAGGAAAAACAGTCAATGTTGAACTGAAATGCAAACCACTGTGCTCAGGGCACCTGATGGGTTAGTTGCTTCTGAAGAGATCAGTGAATCTCAAAAATCAGTGAAAAAAATCATATGGATAGCAGGCAGGTGTCAGGTGAAGGGAGTGTGTCTTTGGGCTTGCTCTGGGTATTGTGCTCAACTGGAAAGGAGTCTCTGGACTGTGAGCCGAGAGGCTGAGACCCAGGAGGGTATCCACACGTAGCTTGTACGCTAAGACATAGGGAAAATGTCAAATTTTTTTTGGTCTTAAATATCAAACTTTCTAAATACTCTTTAGGAGAATCTTTAACAGAAAATCTCTTTGTCTTCAGGTTTCAGAAGTGTGCACATGTCAGGACAAATAGCAGGTGATTGCAGTGAACATCCCAAAGGGAGTAATGTTTTGCCAATCCCTACCCCATTCCCATCTATTAGAGAGTTCTTTAAAATTAATTTTCTCCTATTGCCTACCCATTACCCTTCAGTATGAAAGCAATATTGTCTTTTAGAGAATAATAATTCAAAGTCCTACACAGAATTGAGGAGGTTGATGTGTTTTGTATCCCTAAAGAATCCCCAAAATACGGCAGTTACCCACCTCCCCGTGCCAGAGGTTTTCCTGTCCCTTTAAACCAGTGCCATATTTTTATTTTACAGATAAGGAAGTGGAGGCCCAGAAAAGTGTAGTGACCTGCTCAAGGTCATATCTTGTCATTTGTGGAACTTGGACCACAACTAGGTCTCCTGACTCCTAGCCTGTTTTTTCTGTTGCCCTGTGGTATCTCTCATGTGGAGATTTATTTGAAATGTTGCCAGGATTTCTGTGACAGTGGCAGTCACACCTGATTACGGTAAGTATGTGGACATAACCCTCTGGACATTATGAGGCTCTCACTGGTGTCAACTTCCAGCAGAGTTCTCAGAGAAGCAGGAAAGGCTTTTTTTTTCTTTTTCTTTTTTTTTCTTTTTGAGAGAGAGAGAGAGGGAGGGAGGGGCAGAGAGACAGGGAGACACAGAATCTGAAGCAGCTCCAGGCTCTGCACTGTCAGCACAGAGCCTGACGTGGGGCTTGAATTCATGAACTGTGAGATCATGACCTGGCCTGAAGTCAGACACTTAACTGACTGGGCCACCCTGGAGTCCCTGCCAAGATTTTGAAGTAGAAAGTTTTACTTCCACAACTAAGCCTGCCTCTCCTCTTCCCTTTGACCACCACTTCTCGTCAGACCCTGTTTCTGGAACAACTTTGGGATAGCCTTTCTTTTTCCCTCGACTTCCCTAGAATTCAAACTTGAACTTGAGAAAACATCCAGCAAAGAAGTTTCTCTGTAGGATCTTAAATAGCTATGTAAAATGTGGGGACAGTATATTTTGTTTTCCCCAGTGGCAGATCTCTTCAGGAGAATAGAGATTTGCAGTCATTAGTTTCCTTTCCTCCACAAAGACAGCCAGCATGGTCAGACTTCTTTGCCACTTCTCTTACCCTTGGACCACTGATAGGCTTTACTTAATTTGGTCACACACACACACATTTTTAACATAAAGAGTTGCTCTGATTATATTCTAAGTGTTCTTAGTATACTGCAGTTTTTACTTATTTCAAAAAGATCTGAAATGGTTTTGATCCTGGGATCAGATGATCCAGTGGTTCCCCAAAATGGCAGGTAATCTGTATTGCCTGAGAGGCTTTAAGAAAAAAATTAGATCTTAGGGCCCTACAAAAAACAGACCTACTGAATCAGACTCTTTATCAGCATTTAGCTATTTGCCAAGTACATTATCAGTGATGTAATGTGTACTTTGTATATTGGGTACTTAATACGTGGCTTATGAGTTTATCTAGAACCTGTTGGGAGGACAAAAGGTTTTGTTTTTTTAGAACACTTAGTACACTATGTTCAATGTGACATTGTAAGGTGAATCTGTTTTTTTCTGCAATAATGTAAGAATGAATAGTAAAAAGCGTTCTCTAAGTATCTTTTGAATTGGGCCATTTGAAAATGGACTGGGCTACCTGCAGTGTGCCAGATCCACTGAAGTACACAGAAACGTTTTAATTTAGGGCTCTACAAAAAGAAGTAATTTTTTTTCCATAATATTTTATTGTCAAATTGTTTTCCATACAACACCCAGTGCTCTTCCCCTTAAGTGCCCTCCACCATCACCACCACCTCTTTTCCCCCCTCCCCCTTCCCCCTTAACCCTCAAAAAAGAAGTAATTTTAAAATGTACACTTAACGATACATAGGAAGAAAATTGACGTGAATAAAATACTTTCTTTGAGTAAAAATAGATAATTTATTTGTTTTCAAATGGCACATCTTTTAAAACTTGATTATTAAAAAGCACAATCCCGGGGTACCTGGGTGGCTCAGTTGGTTAAGCGTCTGACTTTGGCTCAGGTCATGATATCATGATTTGTGAGTTCGAGCCCTGTATCAGGCTGTGCTGACAGCTCAGAGCGTGGAGCCTGCTTCAGATTCTGTGTCTCCCTCTCTCTCTGCCCTTCCCCTGCTTATGTTCTCTCTTCTCTCTCTCTCTCAAAAATAAATAAACATTTTAAAAAAGCGCAGTCCTAAAGTACTCATTTGGCTGTCCATAATTTTGTACTTGGACTGAATATGAAAATTGTAGCATGTTAATGTTTACTGCCTTCGTAGAGTTTAATTCAATCTTCTACTTTTATGGATGGGGAAGCTGAGACCCAGTGAAGAAGAGTGAAAAGTATTGGGGCACCTGGGTGGCTCACACGGTTAAGTGTCCAACTTTGGTCTAGGTAGTGATCTCGCCATTCCTAGGTTCAAGCCCTGCGTTGGGCTGTGTGCTGACAGCTCAGAGCCTGGAGCCTGTTTCAGATTCTGTTTCCCTCTCTGTCTCTGCCCTTCCCCCCACTCACGCTCTGTCTCTCTCTCTCAAAAATAAACATTAAAAAAATTCAAAATTATTAATCAAGATCTTCTATAGGCACATAATAGTTACCTACTTATACTAGCTGAGGAAAATGATTAAAAGATAAGGTAGGCAGGGGTGTCTTCTGGAACCTAGGAGCAGTGGTGCTGCTGACCCTTAGGAATATCAGGAAGAAGAAAGCTCTCAGGGGTTTCTGTCTCTCTGTCTCTCTCTCATATCTCAGCTTTTTTCTGCCTCGGCGTTGGTCTTTTCTTTCTTGCAGGTGGGCTTTCTCTGATCACTCATTCATGTGGCTCACTATGGTTACCGTACACCTGCCACTTTTACTTACACTTTAAGTTGCCTGCTCAGACTTATACCAATAATTCCACTTCTGTGGGAGAAAGAAGCTGATTGATCCAAGCTTGAGTCTAGTTGGTTCTATCAACTCTAACGAGGTGGAGGTGAGGGTATTATTTAGTTAGACATGAGTGATGGAAGAGAGGGAATGTTCAGAGGAAGGCGAGTCACTGAGTTGGGCAGACACCCCACAGTTTTTCTGAGAGTACAACTAATAAATTACAGTATTCTAGGGGAAAATGAGGATGATCCGGATATTGGTATATGGGAGTAGTAGAAGGTAGGAAATGGGGTAGGGAGTGGTCACATTTATAGTAACCAGGATCACAGGAAAGGGGGCTTGGGAGGTGTGAGGGAGGCAGATGGGGCTTGGTTTCAGTTTTAAATATGTAGAATTGAGAGTGCCTGTGAAAATTACAGGAAATGGAAATGTCTGTCAGGTTAATTGAGTAAGTCAAGAATGTATGGGTCTGGACCTCAGGGGAGAGTTGTCAATATTATGAATGTAATTAAAGGATGCTTAATGGGTGAACTCGCTCAGGGAGCATTTATAGAATGAATAGAGACGACTCAGGACTGAACCCTGAAGAAACACTAACATTTAAAAAGCAGGAAGATGAGTTCTCTTTTTTTTTTCTTTTGTATGTTTGTTTTTGAGAGAGAAAGAGTACAAGCAGAAGAGGGGCAGAGAGAGCGGGAGACACAGAATCTGAAGCAGGCTCCAGGCTCTGAGCGGTCAGCACAGAGCCTGATGCGGGGCTTGAACTCACGAACTGTGAGATTGTGATCTGAGCCAAAGTTGGATGCTTAACCAACTGAGCCACCCATACATGCTGAAGAGGAGGAATTCTAAAGGAGATCAAGAAGTGGACAGAGATATAAGAGGAAACCTGAGTATGTAATGTCCTTTCCTTTGGGGGCCCAATGGAAAGAGTGCATGATTCCAGAGTGTTGCCAGAGAAACGTGCTGCATGGCTGACATGTGAGACAACACCTGAAAAGCAGTGTACTTGATTGAGCCATGGAGAGGCCCCTGTAGAGGACAGAAAACAGAGTACAAGAGACTTTTGAATGACTGAGAGGTGAAACGTGGAGAGAGAGAGAAGAGTATTAGGCCATTAAAAATGTCTGGTTGTAAAAGAGGAACGAGATGGTAGCTAGTTGGGTTAAGAAAAGGGTGGAGAGGGGCATCTGGGTGGCTCAGTCGGTTGAGTGTCCGACTTTGGCTCATGTTACAATCTCACAGCTTTTGAGTTCGAGCCCCACGTTGGGCTCGCTGCTGTCAGCACAGAGCCTGCTTCGGATCTTCTCTCTTTCTCTCTCTGTCTCAAACATAAATTTAAAAAAAGGGGGGGGGACGAAGGGTTTGTTTTTCCCCTTTTTTCTTTTTAAGGTCAGAGAGACTTAGAGCATGTTTCAATACTGGTGGGAAAGAGGCTGTAGAGAGGAGCCACTGGAAATACAGGAGAGGAGGGACAGTTTCTGGAGTAAAATCCTTAAAGATGGAGTGATGGGCTCCAGAGACAGGAGGAGGGATGGAGGCAGGCTGACTGATGGAAGGAGCTTAGAAGAGAGAGGGTTGTGAAAGTTGAGGACACTGGCTGGATTCAGGACTCTTGGGGACTCCGAAACTATTGCTAATTTGGGGAGGTGGAAAGGGAGGAGTTTAGGCCCCTTTCTGTGTTAAGATTTTTTTTTATCTTTTTTTTTTACATTTATTTATTTTTGAGAGATAGAGACAGAGCGTGAACAGGGGAGGGGCAGAGAGAGAAAGAGACACAGGACCTGAAAGCAGGCTCCAGGCTCTGAGCTACCAGTCAGATTTTTAAAATGATGCTTTTGACCCAGAGAATAATTTTAGAAATGAGAGTGGAGGGTCTATGCTCCATAGATCAGTGGAAGTTGGGGGGAAGGTGGTATACCTGGGAGTAGGATCTCCTTGCACTTGAACTCTTTATCTGAGCCAGGTTGTAGACGTGCTCAGCATTGGGTTCTCAGGTTTCCTTAGGATTGAATCACTAATTGCAATGAAGCAGGCTCAGACCAGTCAGCATCTCTTAATATTCAGCACTCAGAGAAAAATCTAAAGGTATCTATCTGTTCAAAATTTCAGTGGAAATGTTCCCACAACCTCACATACTCTTACTAATATAGCCCTGTTGGGAGGCGTATGGTCTGATTTTGTCTAATGCTAACAGTTTTTTACTTCAGTCCAAACCCTTGAGTTAATTACTGCTTGAAAGCGGAGCGGTAAGGCACCCGTTTTCCTCTACAGCCCTGGGAGTGGGAGGGAAGAAGCGTGAGGAGTTCCTCCTCCACGCAGGCCTTCTCCTTCAACTGAGACCACGTGGCCCCGGGAACCTGAATTCCCCAGGGTGCCTTCGTGAAGATGGAGGTGAAAGAGATACCCAAGGTCAGTGAAAAGAAGTAGATTTAAGAGTAAGATTAGCATCATCACCATCCTCACTTCCTCCCCAGCCTAAAATGCTAGTCCCCAGCCAAAGGTGCTGCTGCTGCTCCATCTGGGTCTCTTGCGCCTCCTGTGGAAACAAGTGTGGCAGAGAAAAGTCTCTTGCCAGGACTTGACCCCCTGCTGTTAGAGTGCACACAAAGGGCAGGAGGAGTGGGGTTAGGGCCAAGAAGGCCGGACTGTAACCCAAGCTTTGTAGCTGAAGTCCCTCCCACAGTCCGCTTGTGCAGCAGATCCCCGGAAATGATCTCTTCCACTGTGCTGGAAGTGCTGACAGCTGGCACACCAAAAGTGACTTGGCACTCTTCCATACTGTCACTCAGCTCTCCTTGTGATGCGGTGTGGGTTTTTGTTGTTGTTGTTGTTGTTGTTGTTACCTAGAATGGAACCTGATGGGAGTGTTAGGGTACCATCTCTCACTCACAGTTGGGGACTAAATCCCACTCCCCCTGTTCCTCAAGACAGCACAGTGGCCCACCCTTAAGTGAATGGTTCCAGGGGTGGGGTCATGGAATGTTTAGTGAATTTTTTTTTTTTTTTGCATTGCTGTGTCTCACTTTTCTTTATTGGTGAAATGAGATTTGAGTCCCTGAGTGGGTGATGAGAAAATCATAGTAGATTATGCTGGGGTGGGGCGTGCTTTGGAAGCCTGTTTTGTAGGTGGGCTTTGGGAAATGAGCACGTGAGGCACAGATCCAGGGCACTGGGCACAAACATGCCCAGGTTATTGGGGTCCTGCGGCTCACAGAATGAACCTGTGGTTCCCCCCCGGATAAATGTATATAATAATACTTGGCCTCACAGGATTGTCATGAGGATGCAATTAGATGATGCATGTGAAAGTGCTTGACACAGAGCTGAATCTCAGTAGTGCTATTTTTGGATGTGTCCTAAACAGATGTGCTATAAAGTAGCTGGAAGATGTGAAGGTCTGATGGAGGAAAGGCCATGTTGCATTATATTGGGTGTGTGTTTCTTTTCCTTACAGTCACTGCCAGAGCAGTTTTTCAGACTGCTGCCCAGAGTCATGGTGCTTCTGTGATCATTGGCTGAAGCTCTTGAGCTCTAGAGGCCATTTTCCTCTAGACATATGTGCCTCTGCGTGTCACCATGAGGACCCAGGCCTTGATAAACTTCTCATAAGCATGGTTAATTGAGCTCATTATTATAATTCACTGTCATTCCCTTGCATCCTGGATGTTTGTGTGTGCGTCATGTGTTTATACCACCATTAGACTCAAGCATAATTGTTAAAGAACAATTTTTAATGTTTATTTTTGAGAGACAGACGTGAGCAGGGGTGGGCAGAGAGAGAGGGAGACAGAGAATCCCAAGCAGGCTCTGCAGTGTCAGCACAGTACCCGACATGGGACTCGAACTCATGGACTGCAAGATCATGAGCTGAGCCAAAGTTGGCTGCTCAACCGACTGAGCCACCCAGGTGCCCCATTAACATACAGGTTTTTAAACTGGCATTCTGTTAAGGACTGCTGTGCCTTTTATAGTTGAGTGGGAGTGTCAGTCAGTGTGTACTGTAAATTTTCTGACTAGAAAGGCATTTTTTCTATTTTGATCCCAGAATATCACTTGAGAGAGAGACTGGGTTAGAGCTGGGTCGGAGGAACCTGGGAGAGTGTGTGGGGCACTCTGGACCAGATTATCCATCCCCCGACCATCACCAATCTTTTGTCCCTGCTTAGTACTGCCGTCAGATCAGACAGGCATCGGTCCACCTCACTGCCCTTACTGTGACAGAGGGGTGGACACATTTCCTGGAAAATTAACCTGTCAGAACTATGGTAAGTATAGAAAACAAATTAATGCACAGTATCTATGATGGACAAAATATCAGACTTTTAAATAAAGAAAGGATCAATAACAATGTTGTGCCCAGCCATTTGGAACCTGAGGCAGAAGGAAAAAAATAAACACTCCATCTTTATTGAAAAATTTGAAACTTGAAAAAAGAAATTGAAATGTGTTTGTGAATTTTTTGCATTAATGTTCATTTACAAAGTATATTACAAATATTATTTACTTTGAGCTTTCCTCCGCTGCTGCTAAGGTGCTCTGTCCTTTCAAGGAAGCTAAGGCTGCTTTGGGTGAGCCCCTTACTTCATCTGGCAACCAGCAGTGCCCAGCAGTGCCCACTCAGAAAAAAATAAAAGTGATTTACTTTGATTACTGAGTGTTTTGGCACTCCCTTAAATTTTGCACCCCAGGAAGGTGCCTCTCTCCCCACACCCTAGTCCTAGCCCTAGTTTTACATCAGAGGCAGGGGGAAGCTTCTCCACAGATCATTTAGTGCCCTGGTTGGTGCTGGTGTGCTCCTGGCCCTTTTTGGAGACTTACCTTCTTAACATGCCTCCCCAGGTTTGGAGGACAGGCTTTTCTTTAAAAGCAAACAACTAGAAGTTTTTTCTA
This sequence comes from Suricata suricatta, assembly GCF_006229205.1. NCBI lineage: Eukaryota > Metazoa > Chordata > Mammalia > Carnivora > Herpestidae > Suricata > Suricata suricatta. Next base: position 113,280,518 of record NC_043703.1, on the reverse strand, counting down.
ACTTAAGAGAGATAATCTAGGGGCACCTGGGTGGCTCAGTCAGTTAAGTAGCCAGCTTCAGCTCAGGTCATGATCTCACAGTTCATGGGTTCGAGCCCCACGTCGGGCTCTGTGCTGACAGCTAGCTTAGAGCCTGGAGCCTGCGTCAGATTCTGTGTCTTCCTCTCTCTCTGACCCTCCCCTGCTCGCACTGTCTCTCTCTGTCTCTGAAAAAGAAATGAAAGACATTAAAAAAATAAAAAAAAAAGAAAGATAATCTGTGGTCATTATAACAAAAAAAATTAGAGAATAGAGAAAAGGGGGCCATGGCGCCTGTGAAAAAGCTTGTGGCGAAGGGGGGCAAAAAAAAGAAGCAAGTTCTGAAGTTTACGTTGGACTGCACCCACCCCGTAGAAGACAGAATCATGGATGCTGCCAACTTTGAGCAGTTTCTTCAAGAGTGAATCAAAGTGAATGGAAAAGCTGGGAACCTCGGTGGAGGGGTTGTGACCATTGAAAGGAGCAAGAGCAAGATCATTGTAACTTCTGAGGTGCCTTTTTCCAAAAGGTATTTGAAATATCTCACAAAAAAATACTTGAAGAAGAATAACCTATGTGATTGGTTGCGCGTAGTTGCTAACAGCAAAGAGAATTACGAGTTGCATTACTTCCAGATAAACCAAGATGAGGAAGAGGAGGAAGAGGAGGATTAAAGCTCGTTTATCTGCAATATTTTGTATGAGTTCTTGAATAAAACTTGGGAACCAAAAAAAAAAAAAATAGAGAAAAGGGTAAGGAAGAAGGCAATCATCTATAGTCCCATCATCTGTAGGTAACTCAGTCTTTGGAAGGTTTTTGCATGTTTTAGCCGTAACATCTTGTTTTAGTCATAACATTTTGTTGTATTTTCTTCCAATGGTTTTGCTACACATATGTGTTTTCTTTCTTTTTTTTTCTTTTCACATAGTTGTGTTCCCAACAAACTTAGAACTTTGTATCTTGTTTTTTTTTTTTTAATTTGCTATATTTTGTAGATTTTAGCATGTTAAAAATGTTAAATATGGGCACCCGGGTGGCTTAGTCAGTTAAGTGTCCAACTCTTAGTTTTGGCTCAGGTCATGATCTCATGATTCATGAGTTTGAGCCCCACATTAAGCTCTTGTGCTAACAGCACAGAGCCTGCTTGAGATTCTCTCTCTCCTTCTCTGCCCCTTCCCCTGCTCATATAATAACTACGCAGCGTTCTGACCAAACTAATCTTTTAATGAAATCTTTCCTTACTAGACATTTAAGTAATGTCCTTTTCTCATGGTTTTTATCTTGAGCATTTTTGTACACATTTTGCACATTTTGTACAAAATAATATTTCAGATTATTTCTTTAAAAAGATTACCAGAAATGAAAAAAATTAATTTTTTCAATTTTCAGTCTTTTTTTTTAGAGAGTATGTGTACAAGTGGAGGAGAGAGGGACTGGGGGAGAGAGAAAATTTTAAGCAGGCTCCATACTTAGTGCAGAGCCTGACATGGGGCTCGACCCCAAGACCCTGGGATCATGACCTGAGCTGAAATCAAGAGTTGGGCGCTCAACTGACTGAGCCACCAGTTGCCCCCAGAAATGAAACTTATAAGTCAAAAGATCTATCAGGCTTTTTATACTACTCCCATGTTGCCTTTTAGCCCTATGCCATCTGGCATTCCTACCAGAAGGTATGGCTGCCTAACTTGCACTGCTCACTAAGGTAGCTTAGGGAGTGCTGGATTCTTACTCCTTTCCCTCTGCTCAACTGTATTTACAGGAGTACTGGATACTTGGTTATAATTGTTCTCCTCTTCCAGGTCCGGTGGGATTCTCTGCTTCAGATCTGCTTCCCTTCCTTGTTTGGGATAAACCTCTTAGAATCCTGTGACGTCTTGGTTTCTGCTAGTGCCCTGTGTGGGTTCCTGAGAAAGCAAACACTTCCCTAATTAAGCTTCAGATATTTTTTCCATAGGCTTCTGGTTGCTCTGGACTTGACCCTGTAGCCTCTTTCTTCAACTCTTTGTTGAGGGCTATTAGAAGACCTAACTTTCTCCCTAACTTACATTTCCCTGTTCTGCTGTGGTTGATACTCATTTGTTATTAGTCTAGTCCATGAGCTTACACGCATTTGGTATCTGGGCTGTTAGTACTTGACCTCTGCTTCAGTGAGACTTGGTTTCTTTATGTTTGTTTGGTGCCTGAGTCAAGTCTGATCTCCACTGTGTCCAAAAGGGGTTGGGAGTAGGCCATTCCTGGAGCTCTGCTGCATCACTGTAGTTCCCACTGAGAGCCAGAAACAGACTGCACAATTCTGCGTTTCTTGCGTGGCTCAGCCCCCACTCCCTTTAGAGTCACTCACTGAGTTTCTCTACCCTCCCCTTCTACTGTGTTGATCGCTGAGATCTGCCTTGGAGTAGAGTGCAAGGACAGCATGGACACTGGTGCCCAAGTAGATTTCTCTCCCATGCAGACAGCAGTTTCATGTAGAGCCAAGACTAGAGTGAGGCACTTACCTGAAGTGCAGAATTTAGGGGCACCCTAAAACTCAGTAATCAGCCGTAAGTAATATATTATGCAACGTTTAAGAAATAAAAATGAATGCAAGAAACCAAGAAAGTATCAGAGTTTAAAATACAGGGTCAATTTAACACTGCTGTGCCCAGCCGTATTGCAGCCTGAGTCGAAAGGAAAAAACATCAATACCGACTTTGTCTTTTTGTGCCTATGGCATGTGCCTCTCACTGCTCATCCTGGTCCTGAGTCTGGTTGTACAGCAAAGCAGAGGATGTTTTCCCTGTGCATAATTTAGTCAATGCTGGTTACACCCGATCCTTTTGACAGGCTTCTCCAGGTTTGTCCATGCCTGAGCTCTTCTTTTCACTTGGTATGAAGTATTCTACCTTGTTTCCTCTTATTGGAGAACTACGTCCTCTTCTTTATGATTTTTGATAAACCCAGATAAAAATCATCTTCCCAGCTTCCCCAGATACTAAGTGTTCTGAATGCTGAGGATCCCGCATTCCCTGACGCTGATCTGTGAATCCAACAAAGGTTATAATGCAGACCATGTCCCCCTGTTCAGATTCCTTGCGGCTGTCCTTTCCTAAGCAGATTTGACCACTTTCTGCCATAGGTCTTTGTGTGTGATTGCAGGTTCTAGTTTAATGTAAATCTAGTCTTTAACTTAAACATTCTCACTCTTCAAGTGCAATTTTCAGTACTCTGTTTTAACATTCTGTTCTGGATACTTTTTGTTAAAGGAGCCTGAATTGGTTAAAATTCTTAAAACTTAGACTGTACCAGAACTCGTGTATTTTATAATCACATTGGTATAAGTTTTCTTAGGGTCATCAGGGTCAAGGGACAGAAATTTAATCCAAATTAGATTAAGTAAAAAGGAATTTATTGGATAAATACAGTAGAACCTTCCAGAACCCAACAGTAGGAAATGAAGCTGGATTTTATGAGTATTGGAAAGTTATCAGATGGCTCTTTTGTTGGTCTCTTTCCCCTTGGAGGCACAGAGTTTTGGTCTGTAGCTTCTTGTAAGTAAGTGTCTGCTCCATTTTCTTCTCTCTCTCTCTCTGATTGAAGTATAGCTAACCTGCAATGTTACATTAGTTTTAGGTTTATACATAGTGATTTTACAAGTCTATGTAATATGTAATGCTGACCACTAGTGTAGCTACTGTCTGTCCTCATACACCATCATTGACTACATTCCCTGTGTTAGCCCAAAGAATTTCTTCTATCCTCACAAATTACTTATTCCATGACTGGAAACCTTTTTTTTTTTTTTTTTTGCCTTGGGCTCTCAAGGGAGAATGTGCACCAGCTGCCCATTTCTGGTCCAGTTTGGTGTGGCTAGGAGAAGGGGGTCACTTGATACAACATCTCTAATCATTATTTCAGCATGGGTTGAAGAATATGGTAAGCTAGACTACTGTGTTTTTTATAATGCACAATAATAAAGTAAAATCTTTGCCTTCTGAGAGAATATAGTCCTAGTGAGACAGACTGGGCTGCAGGCAAGTGGTATATAATCAGGGTAAGAAAATAATGTACGGATGGACATTCTGTGAGGTGAACGTACAGATAGGATCCCTGGTTTGAGCTACACTTGTACCTACAGCTACAAGTTTACTAATTAAACAGAAGACAGGTTTTCCAGATAGAGAATATAAGGAAAAAGCATGGAGACATCAGAGGACGCTATCCAGGCAACTCAGTTTAGTGTGGGCTGCAGATTCTGATGGGCCTTGTATGCCACATTAAGGCTGGGATTTTTATCTCATAGCTGATTGAGAGCCAGCAGAGAATTCTAAGCACAGAAGCAACATTATTGGATTTGCTATTTATGGGACATCTGTTAATCATCTATCATGTACCAAGCATTGTGCTAGCCCTGAGAATTCCAAGAGGAATAAGAAGTTCTTCTTGCCATTTTAATTTTTCTTTGGTGAGCCATTTTTCAAGTGCCCCACCCGTGGAAAGCAATGTAGAGTGTTGTCCCTAGGATTTCACAGCATTCAGAGTCCTTAAACTAGTGTTCAGTGATAACATTAAAGTATCATAAAGTATAAATAGTATACTTTATGTTAAAAAAACACTTTGTAAAGTATCATATAGTATGTCATAAAACATTGTGATAACATAACAAGCATTATTCTACCAAGGCAGGGAAGAGTGGCTCCCTCTTCGCCTCAGCCTGTCTGCTGAAGAGATTAACGTATCACGGATAATGACAGTACATAAGTGTGACAGTAGAGGTAATGGCCAAATGTGTGGTAATAGGAAAGCCCGGGGATGACTGCCAGGGAAAAGGGAGGACTTCACAGAAGAGGTGTTACTTTGACAGTCTTCAACTCCTTTCATCAAGAAGATTAGGACAGGATGTACCAGGCAGAGGGAATAGCACATGTAAACCTCCTGGGAATAAAGCAACAGAAAGGTTCAAGTTCTGAAAGTGTGGTGGAGGAGGAAGGAGCGTTGGGGAGATGGAGCCAGGTGAGGCAGGGATGTCTTTAGGTTCTAAAGGGTCTAGAACTGTCATACGTTGTCTTGGTAAGAAAAGAGTGTGAAGGAGCACCCAGGATGCAGTAGAGAATATGGATCCTAGAGAGCTTTTAGGGCATAGAATTGTTAAGTCTCAGTGAAATCAACTTGGTGATGGCAGGAGTTGGGATGTGGAGGAAATTGTGAACTGATGCATGAGTCCAGGGGAGGGACCACGACATAAGGGCTGGTGTACGCAGTGACGTGTAGTACATTCAGAAATCTTTAAACTCAGAGAAAAGGCTTTAGCATGAAGTTAAAGCAGAATGCTCTAGAGTGAACAGTTGGGAGCTGAGAGAATGTCAGCCATATTTGCCCTTCCCCAAACCCCAGTAATCCTTTGGAGAGTGTGGACCAGTAACACACATCACGGCTTGGTGGAGATGATTAAGAGCCAGAGCTTGGGTGTATATAGTCAGGGGCTGACGGGTCTGACCTCAGCTGCTCTGTTTGCACACCACTTATTAGAAGATTACTGGCACCAGAGGCTTAGAGGGAGTGAGCTGGTTCAGGCCCAAGAGGCTCTCCACTTCTTCGGGGGTTGGATGATACAGGATTGAGCACAGGCGTGTTTGATTTCTTTTCCTTCTTAACCAAAGAGGGTTTTCGTTTCCAGCTCAAGTGTTACTTTCAAAAGAAGGGATGGTGCACAGAGTTAAGTGTCACTCTGTAACAGCACAGAGATTTCTGTACAGCTCTCCATAATACCGCACTGTGAGCATGTTACCGACGTAAGTGTCCAGTCGGCTCTAGTCTCACCCAGCTCTCAGTGGTGCTAGGCTGAGTGCTCAGGGGTTTTCCCGTTAGGGGTAGACTACCTCATCCCTAGGGAACCTGTTCTCCCAATGTGCCCCTTCCATTCCAAACTAGAGTTTAACCTTCTGAGAGCCTAGGACCATGAAGTGTTTTCTGTTTGTTTTGTTGTTTTGGGGGGTGGGGAGTTATCCTTTATAGTGCTAGGCTGACACATTGTGTAGCGAACACTTGAGTGTCTCATACACTGGGCATGGTGCTGAGTGACAGAGGGCACAGTGAGTCAGTCATTGTCCCTGACTTTGTGCAGTTTACAGGTTTTTGGGGAATAAGGCATCAGACCGGGAATTACCACCTCCGTATTTAATTATACTCCTGATATGTCCCAAAGGAAAAGTAGAAGGTGCTGTGAGTAACAAGGAATTTAGCTTAAATCAAAAGGAGGGGGTGTGACCAGGGGAAACAAGGGAACCTCATCCAAGTAACAGCCTGAAACCTGAAAAATGCTTAGTAGGAGCTGGTCAGGCCAGAACGAATAGGGCAAAGGGAGAAGCATGCACAGAAATCTTTAGGGAGGGTGGTGCATAAGCAACACTGAGGAGGGAAGAAGGCAATGGTGGCTGGACCAGAGAGAGCAGTGGCAGGCTGTGGTGTTTGAGTGAGGCTGCAGAGAGACCACGTCCCCTCACGTAGGGCCTTGTTACTGGAACCAGCATTTGAAGTTCTATTCAGAGAGGGGCAGTGAGCCCCTGGGGAGCTTCAAACAGGTGAATGATACTCACTTTCTGTTTTTAAAAGATCATCACCCTGGCTGTGGTGTAGTGAACAGAGAATGGCTCAGCCTGACCCAGGACAGCTGCTTGGGGGATTTAAATGAACACAGAATGTGGCCCTACTTATATTTCTCACCCTTTCTCTCAACCTTTGTCCGAGAGCTAACCCCACGGTAACAGTGCAGCGAAGGTGGGGTTGGGTAGCTCTGGGAAGGTTCTCTTTTGGATGGCCGTAGCTAGTGACAGAGGGGGCCCCACATGATGTGTAGGACTTCACACTCCTCTGATGTGTGTGAGCCAGTCTGATTTCTTAAACTCTAACCTTTTTTTTTTTTTAATTTATTTTTGAGAGACAGAGAGACAGTGCAAACAAGGGAGGGTCAGAGAGAGAGGGAGACACAGAATCTGAAGCAGGCTCCAGGCTCTGAGCTAGCTGTCAGCAGAGCCCGACTCAGAGCTCAAACCCACGAACGGTGAGATCATGACCTGAGCCGAAGAAGGATGCTTAACTGACTGAGCCACCCAGGTGCCCCAAACTCTAACCTTTTGTTCCCAGGCAGGCAGGTGCCATCCCTTGAAATGTCTTTTTTTTTTTTTAAAGACTCTTGCCAAAGCCCTAAAGAGAACACCCTGAACTGGAGATGCTCTCCCACTGTCCCAGTCCTGGAAAGGGAGAGCCAATACCAGCTGCCCTGCATTCAGCCTGGGCTGTGGGCTTACTGGGTCTGGTTGGTGTTTCAGCACCACTGCCAGAGTTTGCCAGTCTTTGTGCCCACGGTTCCTGATGGGAGAGGGAGTTGAATGTCTTTAGTTTACCCCCATCTGGGTGTTCTTTCTGCCTGGGGGAAGGACTACTTAGGCATGTTCCCCAGAAGGAGCGGGCACATGGTGGTTTTTAATCTGTTGCAAGTGAGGAGAGAGATTGGTGTTAAAAAACAAACCCCAGGTCCCCACTAAAATAAGTGTTGACAAATGATGCAGACTGACCTTTTCTCCTATAAAATCTTTGCTGTGATCTTTGCCATCTGTTACAGAGTTGTTCCTTCTGAAACTTTAAACAAAGTTGTCCTCAAACAAAGTTGAATATTCAATAGATGGGTGATCACCGGCCTCTGGTTGTCACTCCTTGTGGGAGTTCACACACACTGCAGACTGTGCACCCAGGTTCTCCCTGAACAGAGGACCCCCTCCCACCTGATCCTCTGGAGCGGCTCCCTGGCCTTTCCCTGTGTCTTTCCCCTTACCTTCCCTGATAGTAGAGGCGTGCTTGCCAAACTTACTGTTCCCGGGAAGGGATGAGAAGTGGCAGGAGAGAGGGTAGACCAAGGTGAGGGCCAGGAACTGGCACATCTGAGTTCTAGCCCTGGCCCTGCCACTAAGTGGCAAAACTAAAAACTACTTAGGTTTCTCTCTGTGCCTCACTTTTCCAGTTGGTCAAGTGCAGGTTGTAATACATGCCCTGCTTACTTCCCAAGACCCTCAGAGATCAAAGCAGCATTCTCTAGCTCAATCCTAACCTGGAAATAGAGTTTCTTCACGGCACAGGGTTTAAGAAATTTTTTTTTTTTAAGTTTGTTGCCCGGATTTAAAAATCAGGAGATTCCAGAGAAAACTCTAGCTTTTCTTGGAAGTAAAATAACTTGGCAAGCCTCAGCGCACATTCCTCCATGGCAATTATCGGCTGGATTTGAGGAGTGGCTGCCTGTGAGCTAGGGCCTGCGCTTTCTGGTTTGTGCAGTCCCCACACTTCTCCATGACCTTTCTGACAGTGAGTCTGCGTCCCTGGACTCTGTCTATACATTTTGTTATACCTGGACTGTTTCCCTCCTTTGCATGGTTTCCTGGCCCCTATTGGCATTTGGACTTATGCCCTTGATTTCAGGAAGATATTCCAGATTTAGAACTTTACAAGGTATCATACAAATACAAAGGATTCGGTGTGTGTGGGGGGTGAGGATGGAGCCATTAATATTCATCACATACCTTCGGTGTGCTTCTGCTCTGCTTATCATGGAATACTCCCCTACAGCGTGAGGTGGGTTTCAGCCGCCCTCACCAGATGAGACGGTAGCGCTTCGAGGAGATTATGTCCTGTTGGAGCCAGGGTTGGAGCCTAACCTGTTGGACTGTAAAGGAGTTCTGCGTGGTCTCAGTGTGGGGGGTAGGGGCGGGATGTAGTGGCACAGCCTCCACCGCAGAACTGCCTGTATGTATTTATATCCGCAGTAGGCTTGTGGGCAAGGGCCCTTTGTGTGACTAGTAGTGGTGTAGTCCTTTTTCCTTTATAAAATACTTTCATATAGAACTACTTTTTTCCTTCTCCTTTAAAGCTGGGGTCACCCCCCTTTCCCCCAGTGTCCTTTTCAGAATTAATATTAAACAGATAAAAGGAAGCTGAGTGCAGACTCACACTCTTAATAAGCGGGGTCATTTTTTCCCCTTCTGGGGCCACTGGAAGTACCTCCTGTGTCCTAAGGCTCTGAGGAACTGTTTAAAGACCACTAATTTAGTCTTGATTTCTGCATCCGAGAAAGCAGAGGCCAAAGAGATCCAGCACCTTGTCCAGTTATTGCCCTTGCTTTTATAGCTTCTGGATAAATTCCACTTTAACTGGGTTCTCTGTCTGATTCTTTAGAAAAGCTTTTGAAGGTTGTCGTATCCTTATTTTCTCTTCCTCCTGTCATTTCAAGAGAAACTGCATTAACTAAGCCACATTCATTGGTTAAATCTTATTTTAAAAGAGAAACATAGAGTTTCTAGGGCTCAAAACTGGAAGACAGGAACAGAATATGGGTCCAGACGAGGTTTTTCTCAGTCCCCTCTGGTTCCTTTGGTTTGTGTCTCCTCTCATCTCAGACAAGTGGAAGCCAGTCCTAAAAGTGTAGATGGGATTTATGTTAGGAAATGAAGTTTCCTTTACGTGTAGGAAATAAGCAGGGAGCAGATTTTTTGTGGCTGGAATCTGCCCAATAGTAAAATATCCTCCCAGACCTCTTTGGCAGCAAATCCAGAAACTCTGTCTCAGCACCATGCCGGGTTTCTTTTGCATCTCAGTCCTGGGTCTAATCATGCTCATTGTTTGCCCAGCCATTGCTGATCTGTGTGCAAACTGCTATGGAGATGGTCATTTTGGTGTTTTTCTTCTCTTCTCCATCACCTTACTGCCCCCATCCCTCACTTTTCTTTGCTACGTGGAAGCCACTGGTGTTTTGATTCATTGAGATTAACCCCGGGGGCCTTGTGCTATCACGCATGATTCAGTATTTGAGACAAAGCCAGCAAAGACACTGCACTTAGTTTCTCAAAAGCCCGGTTGCTGATGTTGAGTATCATGCTTAGGCTCCTTTGGAAGTTCTGCTTACAAAGGGTCAGCCATGATAATGATACTGAGGACCATGATCTTTTGTTGATATCAGAGTTGAAAGAGTTTTTAGAGATTATGTAATTCTTCCTCTGTATACAAATCTCACTTGTCTGCTTCTTGCAGAAGAGAACTAGGCCTTCTGTCATCTTTGCTTGGGAGGTAAAAGTCCAAGTTACCGCAGTAGTTTCATCAGTAATTTTGTGATCCTGTGCTTATTAAAGCCTTTTATCAGGAAAGTGTTAGAAAGCAGTTAATCCTAAGAGCTTAAATGCTGAAGGATCTATAGGGAAATGCACATTAAAACCATAATGAAATATTATTGCACACTCACTAGACTGGCTAAAAGAAAACAGCATTAACAATTGTATTAACAATACCAAGTGTTGATGAGGGTGTGGAAATGCAACAAGGTATAACTATTGTGGAGAACTGTTTAGTAGTTTCTTATAAAGCTGAATATATACTTACCATATATCTCAGCCAATTCCGTTCCTACTTATTTACCTAAGAGAAATAAATACTTACATCTACAAAAAAGTGGACATCTATATGAACATTTTATTCGTAATAACCCCAAACTGAAACAATTCAAATGTTCCTCAACAGGTGAATGGATAAACTTATCATGGAATATTTATATAATGGAATACTAGTCTGCAATTTAAAAAAAGCCCCAGCTACTGATACATGTAACAGCAAAGGATAAATCTCAGAAATATTATACAGAAGAAGCTGGGCACAAGAGTACATACTGTATGATTGCATTTATTCTAGAACAAGCAAAATTAATCCACAGGATGGAAAGCAGATCAGAAGTCACGTGAGATAGTATGGGAGGGGGTGAATGCCTACGAAGAGGCACAAAGAACTGTTTGCAGTGATGGACTGATTAAGGTGATGGTGGAGAGTGTATACATGTGTGAAAACTCATCAAACGGTACACTTAAAGGGGTGTGTACAAAGTTGATTCAAAAAACAAATTTAAAAAGATGAAGGATCTAGTCTGAGCTCCACCACTAACTAGGTTTGTGTGTTTTTGTAAAAGGGGCTTAATCTCTGTGTTTGTTTCCTATCAGGAATATGGGGACAGTGGGTAGTTTCTTTATATTGTTTGGTTATTGTGGAAATATAAATGTAATAATTTATTTTGAAATACCTTTTCAAAAAAAGTTTACTTATTTTGAGAGAGAGGGAGGGACAAATAGAGGAAGGGTCAGAGAGAGAGAATCCCAAGCAGGTTCTGCACTATCAATGCAGAGTCTGATGCGGGGTTCAAACCCACAAACTGAGATCATGACCTGAGCCAAAGTGCCAAAATCAAGAGCCAGATGCTTACCAACTGAGCCATCTCGGTACCCCTATTTTGAAATGCTTTTGAAAAAGTATAAAGTCAAATACAAATGCTGGGTGGAGGCAAATTCCAAAAACAACTCTTCAGGGAAGAGGGGCAAGAACTATGGCAATTAGTGTATGAGCTTATATGTGTATATATTTTTTTACTTTATGTACCACTAGCTGTGGCAGTTGGTCCCCTGGCCATCAGTAAGATGAGGGGTAAGCCTTGATCAGAGGGAAGAAACTGTAGGCTCAGAGACTCAGTTTTTCAGATGTGTTTCCTTTAGCCTCTGCACTGTTGGCCTGTCCACTGTTAATGTAAAGTGTGATTATTGCCAGTGTTTACATCTGGATAGCACATTTGACAAAGCTGGATTCATATTCCCATGGCACCCATTATCTGGAGTTGGTGAATGGCTATGCCTTTATGTGAACTATTGCTTTATTTCCTGTGGTCTCCTCTGCTTTCTGTAACCTTGTCTGTTCTCTGTGGTAACAATAAGAGGAAAGTGAGTTAATTTTTGAGTGTGCCCACTATGTGTTAGGCACTATTCTAGGGTATAAGGGTACAGAGGGGAACCTAGGGACAAAGTCTGTACTGCCATAGTGTTACGTACCCATTCACATCATTAAAAATTAGGGGGATAAAGTTAGACCCCAGAGTGTTATATGTTTGAGGAAAAGTGGGAGGGAGAAAGCATGTTTCTTTGTGGAAATGAAGTATTCCCACATATTTAAGAGGCGAAAGTCTATCTGTGTCAAAATTATCATGCCTACCTATTTTAACTTGCTTACTTCACATAATGGAATGAATCCTTTTTCCCTTTGTGATTCGGTAAATTCATGAATTTTCCCCCAAAATGGATTCCAGTGAAATTGTAGGGAATATCTTAGGTTTCCAAAAATTTTTTTTAATATTTTTATTTATTTTGGAGAGAGAGAGAGAGATGCGAATGGGGGAGGGGAAGAGAGAGAGAGGGAGACACAGAATCCAAAGCAGGCTCCAGGCTCTGAACTGTCAGCACAGAGCCTGATGTGGGGCTGGAACTCAAGAACTGTGAGATGGTGACCTGAGCTAAAGTCAGACGCTTAACTGACTGAGCCCCCCAGTCAACCCTATCTTAGCATTTCAAACAAACAAAAAAAAAAAACAACATGCAGGCAGGTAGAGGGACTGGCCCAGGTTCCAGTGGGCAGACTGGCACAAGCTCTACTGAATATTAGCTTTTCTGCCTTTGTCTAAACTATGCACAGCTCTGCTTTAGATTTTTCCATTTAATCAAGATTTTGGGATGCAGCTCAATCTGAAATAAGCATCTCTATTGACAGTCTTATAATTGCCTTCTTCTGTAACAGCCTGAACTCTGTTTAGGTGTGATGGAGAATCTTTGTACCCTGATCTATCTGGTGGACACAGGCCTGTGCCAGAGAAGTATCTCGAGTGGTGCTGACTGCCCTCTTCTTTCTGAGTAATTTACATCTCCAGTTGGTCAGTTACACATTGATAGTGACCATTATCTTTAAACTGACAAATCCTATGAGGCTTTGAATTTTATCTTAAGATCAAGGACCTCTGACTTAAATGCTTCTCACTTGCACACAAGCCCTTTTATGGGCATAGATGCTAAACCATGTGGTTCCATTGCCTAGCCTTTAGATCTGTCATGGTCATAGGCTTTGAGAATCTCGGCTGGTCCTTCTCAATCCGTTGTGCTTGCCTGGATTGTGTGGTAGGCATCTGACATATTTCTTGAGTACAGGCTGGAAAGGTCATCTTGCTGCCTGGTGGAGAAAACTGCACTGCTCCCATCTGCTGGCATTATCTCAGATCGCTGTATCATCAGCCTCCTGAAAGGGCTGCCCTGTCCTTTAGTGGTTCTGTGCATTACAGAACTGTAAGAAATAGTCATTCCCAACTTGTGTTCTGCAGCCCTATCATGCTTCCTTATTATCTAAATGGGGTGTGACACAGGTTTTCTCTAAGGTAAGTCAAGTGGGAAGAACATGTTAGGGACAGCCAGAAGCGTGACACCATTCCAGGTTCTACATAATTAGTCATGAGATTCCTACGCTTCACTACGTTCCTCTACTCATAAAGCAAAATGCTTGGATTTGATGTTCTATAGGAGCATTCTGCTACAAAGTCTGTAGTTCTGTGATTCTTTTAAAAAATTCAAATACCTATAAAATGAATACTCACTTGAACTGTTTACATAATAATTATGAATACACATAGAAAGTTTATAATTTATATTAACATTTCTAATTCTGATTTATAATAAGACACATCATGAATTTAACAGCTTTTTGGGGAATAGAAGATTAAGTACTACTGCATTAAATGTACATACTTATTACAAGAAAAATTCTGATATCCTAAAAATTAAAATGTAAAAAATATGCATCTTAACATTGAGACTCGTGTGTGTGTGTGTGTGTTACAAGACCTCTGCTAGTCAATACATGATAGGGTTTTCAACAGATTTTTAAAAGTAAATTTCTAGAATTAAAATTGACAGTTGAACAGTACAAGTAGACTCTGAAGTATTATAAGAAAATGGAAAATGTTGCTGAAATACAAAGATTCAAGATGACAGTGGAAAGAAAGACTTCATGGCAAATTTTAGTGTTTATCAATACTGAAGGACAGTGTGATAGGAGATACACAAATAGCAGTCTCTGGTAAATCATTATCAAAATGCACACTTGGAACATTTGAGTCCATTCACATTCCTTTAAACACAGAATTCTGAGTGTATTGTATGAAAACATACCACAGTGCCTTATGATTAAGGCTCTCTTTAGTTCCAAGGAGCAGAAAATCTACCCAAGCAGACTTGAAAAAGAGTAAACCTTGTGAAGATACACCAGGAAATGCTATGGACATCAGCAGACAGTTGCTGACGTCCCGCTGGGCCTCAGAGGTTGTAGAGAGATTAAACAGGACTGAAGTCTCTGTCTGGGGCCTGAGGTCTCTAGAATCACTACTTTTTCTCTCTATCAATTTTGCATGTGGCTGCTAGCCTTAGCACTCTGCCACAGCTTCAGCTCAAGTTCCTGCACTAGGGACTTCCTTGTGTGTTCACCTTCATCCAATTAGTCACCACTTGTATGCAAATAATAGCCTAGCACAGGACAGTTCAAGCTAAATTATGATGCTGTATGAGCAGGTAGATGGACCAAGTGCCCAGTATAACTGCTGCTTGTCTCAAAGTTCTTAGCTTTGACAGCTTTGCTGCACCTTATCTATCTAGAACCCCTGTTAATAATGGCACTGAACACCTACAACGTTTGGGGAATGAGATCAAAGTAAGGAGTTCTAAGAATTTGTGGAACACTCAAGTATAACCAATCCAGAGCATTTAAGAATTTCGGTTAGAGTTACATAAAATTTTTTAATGAATTTTGGACAGTCTTTAAGAGAAAGGTTAGTGTGGATATTAAAACATCTGCCCAGTAATCGAGTTATACTTTCTTGGTGTCTGTTGTGTCGAGGAGCCCTTCATACCTATATTTTGTGTCTTCTCAACACCCCATGAAGTAGGAAAGGCAGGAAGAATTCCCTCAGGTCAATTGTTAGATCTGAGGAGGGAGGAGAAGGAAGGAAGAAAAACCTTCTTGAAATTAACAATTATTATTATAACAATTATTAAAATAACTTCCAGGCCTCTCTGGTTAAGTGGTGGATTTATATTTTTTAAATAAGTTTTTGGTTGAATCTAATCTCTTTGAGCCTTTGTTTTCTCTAGCTAGTCATTGTCTTCAGGGGAAAAATAATACCCAGCTTCAAAGGATGTAGTAAGAATTAAACAAGAGTTCAAAGTGCCTCGGACAGTGATTGGAATGTAGTTCTTTTTTCGTTCATCTGTTTGTTCATCTGTTTGTTTGTAGGTACTTTGGAAGATAATTACTGTTCTTCCTTCTTCCTGATTAGGCGTTCAGGAACAACTTTTCTGACTCTTGCCACCCAATCCCATAGTAATATCTGTGAGTCCCTCGAATGTAAGAGTGCCTTATAGCCCAGGCCAGCCCTGGGTCTCGCTGATGATGGCATCAGTGCCATTAGCAGTGACAGCAGAGCTGTAGCCACCATGGTTATCTCACTGGGTTTTTGAACATCACTCAAAAGAGCTTGTCTGTGTGTTTCCTTCACAGGTGGATTTGCTATCGTGTTTCTGGTGAGGACAAGCAATGGAATGAAATGTGCCTTGAAACGCATGTTTGTCAACAATGAGCATGATCTCCAAGTGTGCAAGAGAGAAATCCAGATAATGGTAAGGCTGCCTTTCAGACTTGGGACTTCTTGTTTAAAATGCACCCTCTGATAAGAAAGGTGTGTGGGGGTGGAGGTGGGGGCTTGTTCCCTTTCCTGAGATGGCAAAGGAGCCTCACACAAGAGGAGAGTGAAGAGTCATGGGTGTAGTACCCTTCTCCCATCTTGGTCACCCTGAGCTGGAGGGGTGAGGAGGAAGGAGCATATTGAGAGAACTGACCGGTGTGTTAAGTCAGGGAAAGAAGTTTGGGCTCTGGGAAACGTTTCTTTTATAACTTCATTCTCAGAATTAAGTATGGAGTTTAATCCAGAAACCCTCACTGTCCAATGATTCTCCTTCTCGTCTTGTCTTCTGTCAGTTCTCAAACCTGGTTTTCATTCCTCTTGAGCTTTTCAACATTCCTTGAACATATCCTTGTACACATTTATATTTTATATGTGTAGTTCTTTCCTCCTGGAATGGTTTTCTCCTTTTTTGCACTAGAAACCTCTTACTCCCACATCTGTGATCCCATATATAAAAGTCCAAGAATAGGCAAAAGTGATATATGGTAACAGAGATCAGAAAGTGGCCTCTGAGCGACACCTGGGTGGCTCAGTCGGTTAAGTGTCCGGCTTCGGCTCAGGTCATGATTTCACAGTTCGTGGGTTTGAGCCCCATGTCAGGCTCTGTGCTGACAGCTAGCTTAGAGCCTGGAGCCTGGTTCACATTCTGTATCTCCCTCTCTCTCTGACCCTCCCCTGCTTGTGCTGTCTCTCTCTCTCTCTCTCTCTCAAAAATAAATTTTAAAAAATTTTTTAAAAAGTTAAAAAAAAAAGTGGCCATCTGAGTGTGGGAAATTGACTAGAATGGGGCATGTGGGAACTTTCTGGGCCATGGAAATGTTCTATATCTTTTTTTGAGTAGTGATTACAAAGGGCTATACACGTGTCAGAACTCAGCTGAACACCTTAAAGTCTGGGCATTTTATTATATGTTAACTATACCTCACATCTTAAAAGCTTCATTTTCACAATTCATATGATGTTTAAAGAAGATGCATTTCTGTTAGAGATATGTGCTGAAATATTTATGGATGAAATAAGATAATGTATTGAAGTTAATGAGTTGATGTAGAAGAGAAACAAAACTGCCAGGGGTGACTGATCGGCATCGGTGCAGAGCACTGGGTATGTGGCACTTAGTGTCTCACTTTCACTCTGTTCGACATTAAATATAAAAAATTTAAATAGTCTTTTATTCCTTTTTGCTTCCACAATACTTTTGTCTATACCAAAACAAAATTTTGTTTATATTGCTTATACCTAATCTTATAAGTAATTTTGCCATCAGAAAGTAACTTATTTTAAATGAGGAGCTTTATATTCCAGCAGACTGCGTGACATAAATATAGTTGATCCTTGAACATCACGACGGCAGGGGTGCTGACCCCTGAACTGTTGAAAATCCACAAATTACTTTTGATCACCCAAACTTAACAACTAGTAGCCTGTTTACGGTAACATAAGTTGCAAGTCTTACAATAACATAAATGGTCGATTAACTCATATTTTGTATGTTATATGTATTATATACTGTATTCTTAAAGTAAGCTAGAGAAAAGAAAACATTATTTTAAAAATCATAAGGACAAATACATTTACGCACTATACTGTATTTAAGGGGAAAAAAAATCCATGTCTGAATTTGCACAGTCCGAACACGTGTTGTTCAAGTGTTAGCTGTGGATGAAACGAATGTATGAATAATGGTAATATCAGATGCATATATTCACCTAGAGGTGATGATTCCTTTATGCCCTGGATTTTAATGCTTTTATAAAGAGGAGAAAGAGGCTAAACAAATGGGTGAAGGTGGCATGGTAGGAATTCCACCGGGCTTTGCTTTCCCTGTCCATCCCTTGTGGAGTTGTCCTTTCAGGGGCCACTTAAGACCAGCTGCACTGTAGTTGGGCTACTGAAAAAGACTGCAGGATTTACAGAGCCTGGTACTATTTTAGATTTCAAACAGCTGAAACCATTTGAGAAGAAACCATTTTGCTGATAGAGATAAGTGCTGCTGTCTTCATTGGGAAACAAAAAAACCCAAGGCCCAAGTACGTGCTCAGGGCCACGTGGACCTGTCTACCAGGCACAAGTGTGCGCCCACTCCCCTGCCCCATGACTCCAAACGGCCAGCCTCAGTGCCTCTCCCTGCAGCAGCACTGGGTTTTCTGGCTGCTTCTCTTGACCCCTCCTCCCCCTTGTCCCTGCCTTGCTAAGCTCTCACACACTCTGTTTCCTGTCTTTGCTTCTGCTATTTCCTCTTCCTGGAGTGCCCTTCTCATTCATTTTCTAGTGTTATGAAAGTAATCCCATTCTTTAACTTTCTCCCACTCATTCAGAAACAAGTTTGAGGGCTGGCTTTGTGCTAAGTAGGCACTGGAATAGAAGAACTAAGAACACAGGCCCCTTACCAGCTCACCAGTATGGGAGTTCAAATTCTGGCCCAGCTATATATTAGTTGTGAAAGAGTCTGTTTTGTTTTGTTTTTAGTTTGTGTTTTTTTCAAAACTTAAGATACTCCAATAGGTGAAGTAAGCTTGTTATTAAAAACTTCAAGCAATTCCTTGAGGGGCCCTCCTCTGCTATTTGGAGGTTCTAGAGGCAGCCACTTTTTGTTGATTTATTTGATGTTTCTGAAAAACATGCTGATATTGCTAGTTCCTGATTTTTTGTTCTCCCTTTTAGGTATTGCATAGTATAGAAAGTAGATATTTAGCTCTTTCATCCCTTGTACACCCTTCTCCCCAAATACCTTGCAGTCATTCTCATTTCCCATTCTGCTACAACAGCAGTTAAGTTTGAGCAGTATGTTACAGTAGTGTGAGTTTTTACATGTAAGAAAACACTATTCTTGCAGAATCTTCTCTTGGACTAGGATTACTATTTCATTTCTGTATAACTCTGTTTTCACTAGAATGATGTTTTTCAATTTTTTTTTTTTTTTGGTCTGTCTTTTCTGTGTACTTTTGAGCAGTTTAACCCCAAACTCTCTATATGCTGTCAAAATCATTTTGTTGGATACTTTTAAATGCATTTATGTGCTCTGGCCATTTTATCTTCTTGAAGAAATCTGTCTTCTAACTCCATGAAATCTGGATTGGTTTCTCTCTAGGCCCGATTTACAGTCTTATCTTGGAATTTTAGTCATTCCCTTTGTCTCACTTTACTGTTACATTTCCTGACTTGTTTTTTTTTGTTTTACTTCCTCATTTTGGTGGAGCTTATCCTGTGGTAGCTTACTCATGCATGGTAGATAAATTTTTGAGATCTTGCAGGTCTAGAAGTGTATTTTATGCTCACACATGTAAAATCTTGTTTGAAAAAAATTCTGGCTTAGAAATCATTTCATTTAGATAGTTCCTGGAAGCATTACTGTATCATATTTTAGCTTTCATAGTTGTGCATAGGAAGGAAGTCCTGAGTCCTTCTAATCTTGGCCCTTTGGGTGTGACCCATTTTTCTCTCCCTAGAAATTTATCAATTTCTCCTTTGTTTACAGTGTTCTGAAATATCTTGATGATATATCTTTCTGTACACACTTATTATTTATTAATAAATGGTGTTCCCATGTAATCTAGAGACTCTTATCCTTGCATTGTGAGAAATCTTAGTTTGTCTCATTTGGTGATTTCCTTTTCTGTCTTCCTTTTGTCTGAAATTGCTGTCATTGGATGGTGGTTCTTCCAGAATTTTCTAACTTTCTTATTTTCTCCCTTTTATTTTTCATTTCTTTGTTTTCTTTTTTCTCCCTCAATATTCTGGCAGGTTTCTCAGCTTTACATTCTGACCACCCTGTTGAATATTTATCAGGCTTTAACATTTTTAAGGCCTTTGTGTTTGTTTTTGTTTTGTTTTATATTTAATTTTGATAAAGTGCAGTATACCAGTTTTTGTAGAACTTGTTTTTGGTGTCATTTCTAAGAACTCTGCCTACCCCTTGGTTCTGAAGAGTTTGTCCTATTTTTTCCCTAAAAGTTTTATAGTTTTACATTTTACATTTAAGTCTGTGATTCATTTTGAGTTCATTTTTATGGCAGGTATGAGAATTAGGTTGAGGTTAATTTTTTGCCTAAGGGTCTCCATTTGCTCTAGCACCCTTTGTGGAAAAGGTTATCTATCTATCTTTCCTCCATTGAATATGTTTGTCAGATATTTGTGAGAGTCCATCTCCAGACCCTTCTTTATGCTGTTCTATTAATCTATATGCCTGTCTCTCCTTTTTTTGTTTCTAAAATTACTTTACTTATTCTAGTTATTTCGCCTTTTCATATAAAATTTAGTATAATCTCTAGCTGCAAAATGTCTTGCAGGTATTTTGATAGGAATTCCATTAAACCTTTATATGAGTTTGGGGAGAATTGACATCTTTTCTGTAGTTTTCCAGTTAATGAACATAGTGCATCTCTCCGCATATTTGTATCTTTGATTTTTTTTCATCAGCATTAAGTACGATTTGTACATGTTCTTAGATTAATACATAGATTTTGTTTTGTTTTGTTTTGTTTTGAGTGGTTATAAATGGTATTAGATTTTTCACTTAGGTGTCCATGTGTGTATTACTAGTATGTAGAAAACCGGTTAATTTTTCTATATTTATAATATATCACTTAACCTTGCTGAACTTGTTTACTACTTCTTAAATTTTTTTCTGGATTACTTAGGATTTTCTGTATAGACTGTTGTGTCATCTGCAAAGGGAGGCAGTTTTATTTCTTCCTTTCTGATCTGTATCCTTCTTATTGCCTTTTCTAGTCTTGATTGCATTGGCTAGAATTGGCAGTACTATGTTGAGTAACAATGGTGAGTGGGCATCCTTGCCTTCTTCCCAATCTTAGGAGGGAAGAGGACTTTCACCATTAAGCATATGGTTTAGCTGTAGTTTTAAATTTTTTTCTTATTTTTTTATTTTTAAAGTTTATTTATTTTGAGACAGTGTGAGTGAGGGAGAGCCAGAGAGAGATGGGAGACAGAGGGAGAATCCCAAGCAGGCTCCACAGTGCCAGCACAGAACCTACTGGGAGCTTGAACTCACAAAACTGCGAGATCATGACCAGAGCTGGAACCAAGAGTCAAACGCTTAACCAACTGAGCAATTCAGGCATGTCTAAAATTTTTTCTTTAATGTTTATTTTGAGAGAGAGAGAGAGAGAGAATGAGAGAGCGCTTGCCTGGGGTAAGGGCAGAGAGAGAGGGAGGGAGAGAGAGAATATCCCAAGGAGGCTCTGAACTGTCAGCGCAGAGCCCGATGTGGGGATCGAGCCCATGGACCTTGAGATCATGACCTAAGCTGAAATCAAGAGTCGTACACTTAACCAGCTGAGCCACCCAGGTGCTTCTGTAGTTTTTAAAAATAGATGAAAAAAAAATAAATTTGAGGAAGTTTCTCTCTATTCCTATTTTTCTAAGAGTTTTTTTTTTTTTTAAGATCATGAACAGGTGTTGAAGTTTGTTAAATATTTTTTCTGCAATGATTGATATGCTCGTGATTTTTCTTCTTTAGCTTTATTATAGTGAATTATATTGACTGATTTTTAAATATTGAACCAGCCTTATATCCCTGCAGTAATCCCCACTTGGTCATAGTCTATAATCATTTTTATATATTTTTGAATTCTGTTTGTTAATATTTTGGTTAGGATTTTTATATCTATAGTCTTGAGGGATAATGGTCTGCAGTTCTTTTTATTTTATTCAGTTTTTTTTCTGGTTTTGGTATTAGGGTTATTCTGGCTTTATAACATTAATTAGGAAGTGTACCCTCCTCTTCTGTTTTGTGGAAAAGAGATTTTATAGAATTGGTATTTGTTCTTCCTCAAGCATTTTTTTGAAATTCTCCAGTGAAACCATTTGGGCCTGAGGATTTCTTTTTTGGGAGTTATTAAGTTGAAAATTCAGTTTCCTTAATAGTTATAGGGCTATTCACAAATGTCCATCAACTGATGAATGGGTAAAGAAGATGCGGTATAGATACGCAGGGGAATACTGCTCGGCCATGAAATAGAATGAAATTCTGCCATTTGCAACAATGTGGATGGAACTGGAGGGTGGTATGCTAAGTGAAATTAGTCAGTCAGAGACAGATATCATATGTTTTCACTCACATGTGGAATTTGAGAAACTTTACATGAGACCATAGGGGAAGGGAAGGAAAAATGTTACAAACAGAGAGAGAAACAAACCATAAAAGACTCTTAAATACAGAGAACAAACTGAGGGTTGATGGGGGGGTGGGGGTGGGAAATGGGTGATGGGCATTGAGGAGGGCACTTGTTGGGATGAGCAGTGGGTATTGTATGTAAGTGATGAATCACAGGAATCTACTTCCAAAGCCGGGAGCACACTGTATGTTAGCTAACTTGACAATAAATTATAAAAAAAAATAAAAAACCATAAAACAAAAACAAATAGTTATGGAGCTATCTTATTTTTTTAATAATACTTACCCAATATAATCTGGCTATTCAGATTATTCATTTTATGTTGGGTAAGGTGTGATAGCTTGTATTTTTAAGGAACTGGTCCACTTCATTTAAGTCAAATTTATACAGGTAAAGTTAGTTGTTAGTGATATTCTTGTATTGTCTGTTGATATGTGCCAGGTCTGTGGTGATATCCCCTGATTCATTCCTGTTATTGATAATTTCTATCTTGTGTTTTTTTTCTTTGTTGGTATTGCTAGAGGTTTGCCAGTTGATGTTTTCAAAGAACCATTTCTTTGTTTTATTGATTTCTCAATTTTTTCATTTTTTACTTCATTGATTTTTGTTCTTCTTTCTCTCTTGTTTTGTTTGCTTATTTATTTATTTGTTTGTTTAATGTTTGTTTAGTTTTGAGAGAGAGAGAGACAAGAGTGTGAGTGGAATTGGGGCAGAAAGAGAGGGAAACACAGATCTGAAGCAGGCTCCAGGCTCTGAGCTGTCAGCACAGAGCGCAATGCTGGGCTTGAACTCATGAACCACAAGATCATGACCTGAGCCGAAGTCAGATGCTTAACTGACTGAGCAACCCAGGGGCTCTAGGTTTATTTTGTTCTTCTTTTCCTAGATACTTGAGGTTGGAATTGACAGTTGACTTATCATTATCACCTAGAGTCCATAATTTATATTAAGGTTTATCTTGGTATTGTACATTGAGTTTGGAATTGTATTCTGGGTTTTGACAAATGTATAGCATGTATCAACCATTATAGTATCATAGTGGATGGTTGCACTGCTCCAGACCTCCCCTGTGCTCTGCCTGTTTTTCCCACCAAATCTCCCAACGCCCAGTAACCACTGATTTTTACTACTCTCTTAGTTTTGCCTTTTTCAGAACGTCATATAGTTGGAATCATTCAGTATGTAACTTTAACAGATTAGCTTCTTTCACTTAATATCCATTTAGAGTTCTTCCATGTCTTTTCATGATTTGATAGTTCATTTCTTTGTAGAGCAGAACAATATTCCACTGTATGGATATTTCACAGTTTATCCATTGGCCTATGGAAGAACATCTTGGTTCTTCCAAGTTTTAGCAATTGTGAATAAAGCTCTGTTATAAACATATATGTGAAGATTTTGTGTGGATATAAACTTTCAACTCATTTGGATATATTTCATAGATTATCAACTAAGCAATTATTATTTCAGTTTTGAAGGTCATTTTATTTGTAAGCCAATATTTAAATAAAATTTTTAATTTTAATCTAACTTTTAAAACTATTTTTTTATAGTAGTCAAAACCACACAACATAAAATTTACCATCTTAACCATTTTTAAAAATATTTTTTTATTTTGAGGGAGAAAGAGAGCAAGCATGTGTGTATGAGTCGGAGGGAGGAGCAGAAAGAGGGCAAAGAGAAAGAATCCCAAGCAGGCTCAGCACCGACACAGGGCTCAATCAAACGTATGACCTGAGCCAAAATCCAGAGTTAGATGCTTACCTTACTGAGTCACCCAGGTGCCCAGGACTTAACCATTTTTAAGTGTATAGTATTAACATTTGGCGTAGTGTTCTGCAGCAGATCTGTAGAACTTATTTATCTGGTATAACTGAAACTTTATACCACTGAATAGCAATTCTTCATCTCTCCTCCCCACCAGCTCCTGACAACTACCATTCTAGTCTCAGCTTCTATGAGTTTAGCTGTTTATATACTTCATGTAAGTGGACTCATACAGTATTTGTCCTTCTATGACTGGCTTATTTCACTTACTATAATATTCTCAAGGTACATCCATATTGTAGAAATGACAAGATTTCTTTCTTTTTTAAGATTGGGTCATATCCCAGTGTATGTATATGTCACATTTTCTTTAGCCATTTATCCGTCAGTGGACATTTAGGTTGCTTCTACCCCTTGATTATTGTGAATAATGTTGCAATGAACATGGGTGTGCAAATATCTCTTCAAGATCCTGTTTCTAATTCTTTTGGATTTACACCAAGAAATGAGATTGCTGGGTAATATGGTAATTCTGTGTTTAATTTTCTGCTTTCCAGAGTGGCTATACCAATTTATATTCCCACCAACAGTGCACAAGGGCTCTAATATCTCCACATTCTTGCCAGCACTTGTTATTTTTTGTTTGTTTAATGATGGCATCCTAACAGGCATGAAATGTTCTCTCCTTGTGATTTTGATTTGCATTTTCCTGATGCTTAGTGATGTTGAACATCTTTTCCTATACTTGTATAACTTTTAAGTATTCTAATTAATATGTCTTATATTAGCTAAATATTATACGCGTTATATCCATATTATACACATATTACATATGTATATGTTACATACCTATTATTATATGTTATGTGTAATTTGTACTTATATATATATGTATGTGTGTGTGTGTGTGTGTGTGTGTGTGTGTGTATTTTATATGTTAATGTGTGTTTCTGTGAAGATGGGAATCTAGGTTCCGAATTTGGCTTTTGCTGATACATCGAGGGGAGGGCCTGCATTTTCTTCTGTGGTTTTTGGCTAGAGTAGAGTAGTTAGTGCCTATAAGTTTCTGTCTTGCCAGGCTGCCCCTTTCCTAGGTTTGGTAGAGAGAGCAGGCTTTTACTGGGGCTTTTTTGTCTACCCCCATTAATGTTTTTAGTAGCTGCTTCTTCAGTTTCTAGTGTGGGATGTATGGGACAGAAAGATAACATAGCTCATCATCATCTCGTTCCTTGGGTTCCAAAGTTTCTAGTCAGTCTGCTTTCTGTCCACATTTCAGACCCTTCTTGTTATGCTTTTTAAAATATATACTAGTGTCTAGAGTATTTAGATGTTTTTAGAAGGAAGAATAGGCAAAAGCATATCTACTCGATTTTCCTGAAAATGGAAGTCTTCCATTTATACTTTTAAAAAAACCAAACTCATTACATCATTTAGTAAGGCTTTGGAATGAAGCAGAGACAGATGTATTCAAATTCCTTAAAATTATTTTCCTGCCATTTTTAATCAAAAGCCCTGCATGATGTCTTTAACCCTCCAGGCTCAGACTTATGTGCTATAAAGGCCATATCCTAGCCCTTCTTCTCTCAAATGTTGTCAGAATTGTGAAAGGAATCGGAAGGGATAATGTGCTCTGTAACATGCTAAAGCTCATGTGTTAGTGATCAAAGGAGCAGAGTCCTCTCTGTACTTACCCCAGAGTGCGGATGTACATCCACATCCCACCCAAACTCAAGAATGATTAGTGGTTTCACTAGAGACACTTTATGTTGACAGATGCTGTGTACCATTTACCAGAGTATGGTATGAGTCCTTGTTTGGGTGGAACCACAGGGATTTTGGTTTCTGGTGAACAGTCGGAAGTTGGGTTTTGGGCTTCAGATTCCTTTGCCTAAAGGCTTAATTCTCCTCGGACTTAAAGGGATAAGATCTCTAGCTCAAGATGTGTCAAGTGCAATCCGGTGTTCACATCTCCTGGCCCAGATGGATTGCATCCGCAGTGGGCTTGAGAGTGAGGACACTGATGTGCCACCAGTCATGTTTGAAGACTTGCTTTCAATAGAAGAGATATCAGAAGATTTGAGGCAGGAAAATGTTTTCGTATTCATAAAAGGCAGGAAGGGGGAGAATGCACAGTAGTAGGACATCGAGATAGATGGGGAATAAGAATCTGGAGCATATTATTTAAAAAGATGCTTTGATGCTATTTTTTGTGTAAGAAAAGGGGTGTGTGTGTGTGTGTGTGTGTGTGTGTATGTGTGTACACATACATAATACATACTGTTTGGATTTGCCTGAATAAAACACTGAAAGGATGAGAGGGAAGGGGGGGGAGGGGAGGTAAAAGGGAGGAAGGGAAAGAAACAGGGAGGATTCCTAATAGGGGATGAGTATTGGAGTAGAAAATAATTTCCTACTATATTTTTTCTTTTTGAATGTTAATATATTACTTACTTTTAAAATAAAATAAAATTTTAAGCTATTTTGTAATCACTTGGATAAGTAAGCAGAGATCCAAAAAGCCTTCAGGTTGGGTAAGAGCAGGTCTATTGATAGTTTTTTGAGGAACCTCCACACTGTTTTCCAGAGCGGCTGCACCAGTTTACATTGCCACCAACAGTGTAAGAGGGTGCCCGTCTCTCCACACCCTCTCCAACAACTGTAGTCTCTTGCTTTGTTCATTTTAGCCACTCTGACTGTCGTGAGGTGGTATCTCAGTGTGGTTTTGATTTGTGTTTCCCTGATGATGAGTGATGTTGAACATCATTTTATGTGTCTGTAGGCCATCTGGATGTCCTCTTTGGAGAAGTGTCTGTTCATATCTTCTGCCCATTTCTTCACTGGATTATTTGTGGAGGTTCCTCAAAAAACTATCGATAGAACTCCCTTATGACCCAGCAATAGCATTGCTGGGGATTTACCCAAGAGAGACAGAAATGCTGATGCATAGGAGCACATGTACCCCAATGTTCATAGCAGCAATGTCAACAATAGCCAAAACATGGAAGGAGCCTAAATGTCCATCACCTGACGAATGGATCAAGAAGAT
>NC_043703.1:113143806-113253849 GCF_006229205.1 Suricata suricatta | reverse complement strand
TTGAGAGACTATTGAATGCTGAGAATGAACTGAAGGTTGAGGGGGAAGGGGGAGGGGGGTAAAGAGGTGGTGGTGATGGTGGAGGGCACTTAAGGGGAAGAGCACTGGGTGTTGTATGGAAAATAATTTGACAATAAAATATCATGGAGAAAAAAAAAAAAAGCAGGTCATGTCCTATCAACATTATGGTTTCTTTGGGAAGATTTCCAGATAGGAAGCTCAGGATTGTGCATGAGGTCCAGGGTCTATAGATCATATCATTTGGGTAAGGACACTCACCAGAGATCTGTGAGTGAGTTGGAGAGTTTAGGCTGGTTACCAGGAACAATAGCTACTGTGTATAATGATTTCTGACCAATGATTTGACAGTAATCTGGAGAAAACTTTCTAAGAAAAAAGTCCTGCAGCTTACCATTAGCTTTATGTTGTTTTACATTTAACAAAGAACTTGATTAAAGAGATAGAAGACATGCTTATCAATTATGTACCTAATATAAGTTGGAAGATATAGCAACTACATTGAGTAATAGAATCAGGATCTAAAATGATCCTTACAAATTAGAGTAATGGAGTGATTCTAATGAGAAGAAATAAAAAGGCAAGGTCATATACTTTGATTTTTACTTTATTTTAACAACTTTACAAGCATAGTTCTGGGAAGGTAGAGATTTAAAGCAGCATGAGTGGAAAAAGACTCAATTATTTCAGTGGTCAGTTAACTCAATGTGAATATGTAGTGTAATGTGGCTGCCAAAAGAAAAACAATATCATTTTTTAGCTGCATTAGTAAAATTAATAGTAGGTGATAGTGTTGGTCTACTCTGCAGGAGTCAGACCACACCTGGAATATTCTATTCATTTTCCTGATAGACAAAGCAAGGCATTTAAATGGGAGTAGCCAAGATGGTGATGCAACTAAAAAAACATGTCAGTGAAAGTGGGTATATTTAGCCCACTTTGGCTACATCTTATTCTATTCTATGCATATACCACATTTTATTTATCCTGATGTACATTCAGGTTGTTTCCACTTCTTGGCTTTCTGAATAATGCTGCTGCTAAGGACATTTGTATACAAATTTTTGTGTCAATGTAGTGTTTCATGTCCCTTGGGTATACACACAGAAGTAAAATTGCTGGGTCAAGTGGTTTTTGAGAAAACACCAAATCACTTTCCCCAGAAGCTGCACTATTTTATATTCTACCAGCAATGTATGAGGGTTCCATTCTTCCATTCTCCACATCCTTGGCAACATTTTTATTGTTTCTGTTTCTAAATATATCATCCCCTATAAGGAACCCTCCCTGTTTCTTTCCCTTCCTCATGGTTGTGGAGTTATATACCGTGTTATGGTTTTGACTGGTGTTTTCCAAGTGATTAATGGCATTGAGCATCTTTTCACGTGCTTATCAGCCATTTGTATATGCACTTTGGAGAAATGTCCATTCAGATTCTCTACCAATTTTTACATTGTGTTGACTTTTTATTGTTGAGTTTTAACGGTCTTTTATATAGGATAGTATAGGATACTGGATCCTTATCATGTGTAAGATTTGTACATATTTTCCCCCATTTTTTTCATACTTTATATATATATGTTTATTTATATAAACTATACTTTATATAAATATAGTTTATTGAATAATAAATAACTATATAAAATATAGTTTATATAAACTAGAAGTTTATATATATATAAACAAGTTTATTTATTTTGAGAGAGAGAGTATGAGTGAGCCAGGGAGGGACAGAGAGGGAGAGCAAGAATCTGTCAGCACAGAGCCTGACACAGGGCTCAGCTCTACAAACGACAAGATCATGTACTTGAGCCAAAATCAAGAATCAGACACTTAACTGACTGAGATTCCCAGGCACTCCCCATATGTTAATTTAAAAATAAGGTTTAAAATGACAACTCAAGGGTGCCTGGGTGGCTTAGTTGGTCAATTGTCCAACTTCAGCTCAGATCATGATCTCACAGTTTACGAGTTTGAGCCCCGCATCAGGCTCTGTGTTGAAAGCTCAGAGCCTGGAACCTGTTCGGATTCTGTGTCTCCCTGTCTCTCTGCCCCTACTTGGCTCATTTTCTGTCCCTTTCTCTCAAAAAATAATAAGTAAATAATAAATAAATATTATTAAAATGACAACTCAAACTCCCTAGACTTATCACTCATTAAATTGTGACTTTTGTCTCAACACCTCAAATAATAATTGTAGCCAAGGGCATCAAGGCATCTTCCTTATATCCAGTCTTTAACTGAGTCCTTGAGCTTCAATACCATGTAGGTTTCATTCCATATCTCTATGTCCATTTCTGTTCTCCAAGCCGGGGACCAGGCTATTAATGAAAGCCAGGGAATCTTGGGTCTCCAATGGCATTTATATGGAGAACTGAGCATTGTACCCTGTTTATGAGTCAGTCTCACTTTACAGTAAGATTTTTCTCTTGATCTTTTCTGCATTTTACATCCATTCAAATTGACTCCATCAGTTACAGACCAGTGAAGTTTTACTGTAAAATCTGAGAGGCTGCTGTATCATCAAGTCGTTAAAAATGAGTTCCATGGTCTCCCTCTAAAGAGGACATCTTTTCTGTTTGGACGTATCACAGGAACTCTGCAGAAGACAAATGAACAGGAATCTGGGCTTGAACTGATCAGCAGACAGCTTGGCAACTGTTCTAGGATGCCATCTGCAGATGTTAATTTTCCAGTTTGGATCCTCTAATAGCTCTTGACCTCCTCTTGGCTCTACCAAATGCTTTTTTTCCTTCGTGAGTTTATATTATTCCTCTTAGGGTGAGACAAATCAGAGGTAACATTGCTGATTCTTTTTCAAACAGTTAAATGTAGATGAATTACTAATGTGGAAACATTAGTTTTTCATTCCTCCTGTGAACATTTGGAGAACATGATCTTCTCTATTTTGGCTTTAAGAACTTCTCTCCGGTTCTTCCTACTTCCTGGACTGTGTAAATGAGATCAAGTTTTTGAAGAGTTGGTGATGAGACTGAAAAGCATTGGGAAAAACAGGCCTTGTGACATGAACCCTGCAGTCATTTTCTGTTGTGGAGAAACTTGAAGTCAAGAGACCACTTTTCTGCTTCATCATCTCCCTTGTCTGTTATCCAAAGTAGTTGCTCTAAGCCTTTTATTTCTCTCATCAAGCTTCTTTCTCATTCCCTTACACTGCAAACGTGGGTCTTGCTCTCTACCAAAAACAGAACAATGGATCGGAACTCACTGAAATTCCATTTTCTCCAGCTGTAAACCAATATGCATACCCATCTTTGTTTCCTTCCTGCTCTTCTGCGTCCAGTCCCTATAACAGCGCTCTCAGTCTCCTCCCCTTCTTCCTGCAGGACTTGGTTCCAACACTTATCCTTTGTCCTCCCCTATATGCTAAATAGTCCTCCCCTGGCTGCTTCCCTCTCCCATGCTCACTTCTCTCTTGTCCTGAGAATTCCTTCTCTCCATGCTCTTCCTCTGAAGCACAAAATGTTCCAGAAGACTAATCTGTAGTCGCCAGCTCTGTGTGCTCAACTCTTTGCTAGTCCATTTCTGCTCTCCCCACCACCCCCATCCCATCCCTTCTCTGAAAGTGTTCTCGCATAGGGCTCCAGTGACTTCCCACTGTTAGTTCCAGCAGTCACATTTCTGGTTTTGTCTACCTTTGTGAGGCAGCAGTCATTCCTACGCCTTCACTCAGTGGAAAGTTCTAATGAGTTTTAACTTTGATACTCAGAATTCAGGTATATTCATTTGATACTATGAGATTTCTTCTTGTCTTGGTATATGATTTCAGATTAAAAGAGACTATTTATCACTCTAAGCAGCCAAATCTCTGGCTACTGGGGTAGTAGTTACTGTTTTTATGGTCTAAACTGCCATGTTTGTATAGTGACTCATAGAACCAGTTCTTTTTCCACTCCCCTCCTCCTGAATTTTTTAAAACAAAGTAAAACAATTTATTAAAACTAGTCTCTAAAAATCTTCTTTTGTATTTGTGCCAAAGTCCTTTTCTTTCCCCAGCTTGCGCACTTTTTCTTTCCCCAACTTAGTTCTTAATGACCTTGGATTTTAAACTGAAGATTTTCCTCTGTGGATGTTAAAATAACTATATGATGAGAAATTCATGATCACATAAACAAGAATACACACACACACACACACACACACACACAAATAAATAAATAAATAAAATAAAATAAAATAACTATATGAGGGTGTGAGACAGTTTCTACTGCCTGAATGGGTCCTCACACATAGGAAGTGCTCAGTGAACATTTGTTGACTAAGTGAATCCACAAGCAGCCCCGAGAGACGATACGCACTTCCAATAGGAGAGCTGGAAACATAACCAGCTTATAGTCCATTTGGTTGGTTTGAAAGGCTTCTAATATTATGAGCAAAATGTTTAGGTCTGGATGCCATTGTAGTTCATTCAAAACTTTGTAAAGCACTTATTCTTCTCATAGATTTCCTAATGGGGGGAAAACAGTACAAACAATTTAAAAGTTCTGTTGAATTCACTTGTATACCTACAAACAGGAAAAGAACCCCACCAGTTTCCTGTTTCTGACTTAAAAATTTACACATTCAAGTAATTCATACTGTCTGGCTCAGCTTAGACTCTCTGCAGTACTTCTCCAGATGGGCATCTTTGCTGGTTTACGTGGAACTCTGACAGAGCGAGCAAGTAAGACCATGTGTACATTTGGTTCTAGAATCTCATTCAAGAGAGTGATGTGGTTTAGTAGGATTGTAGAATCATTACTGAAGATCCGACCATCTCAGAGACCACTAGAAACCTGCTCTTGACCCTCCTCATTAGTCCTGCCTCTCATTTGTGGTTATGGTCATCTCTTTGTATATATTTATTTTTATTTTTTCAAGTTTATTTATTTATTTTAAGAGAGAGAGAAGGGGAAAGACAGAGAGAGGGAGAGAGAATCCCAAGCAGGCTCCACACTGTCAGCACAGAGCCAAGTGTGGGGCTGGAACTCACAAACCATGAGATCATGACCTGAGCCGAAGCCAAGAGCTGGACACTGACCCGACTGAGCCACTCAAGTGCCCCCTCTTTGTATTTAAATTATCTGTGCTAATAGAACTGAGTGGCTCATTCTGTCTCTATTGGTGTCTGTAACTAATACTATATTTCTCTTACAGAGAGACCTATCAGGGCACAAGAATATTGTGGGTTACATTGACTCCAGTATCAACAATGTGAGCAGTGGTGATGTATGGGAAGTGCTCATTCTGATGGACTTCTGTAGAGGTGAGTATATGGCCCATATCTTAAGCTCCCATTGCTCTGGAACTTTAATTGTCAAGGGCATGGAGTTCATTTCAGTTAATGTGCACTGTGCCCTAATGTATGTTCTTGTGGTTTTAAAGATGTGGAAACTGTGAGGCTAAAAGATACAGAGCATGCTGTCACGTCTTGGTTATTCTTACAGTGGCAAACAGTAAAGTGGTGGATAATACAAAACTCCTTTTTTGTTAGGTTTAGGAAGATTTGGTGCTTGTATATGAATGAGAATGTATGAGGGCGAGAATGAATGTGTTATTTGTGATGCTTTAAAACAAGTGATGAAGGCACATAATAAAGACCCAACTCCAGATGGACTAAAGAAACTATTCAGCCTCTCAACTCCCTCCCTCCTGTGTTCTCTTCTCCACCCACACCGCCTTGTGTTGAGGAGGGGAGGTGGTGGGAAACAATCTTCGTCATCTAATGGAAATGACCTTTCCTCTCCTTGCCTACAAGCTGTAATTGCCAGTAAGGCTCCATTCAAACGATGCTGCTGTTAACAGTAGAGTTAAGTAGTTGAAAGCTTGGAGTTTCAAGCCACATTTATCTCAGGAAATCGAGACTGTAGCATGAGTTGATTCAGATTTGACTGCATTTCATACAACCAGTCTGGAGGTTTGATTTTTTTGGCTTAAGCAGCTGCCACTTAGAGGCTTGGGTCACTGTCTCACTGTTTGGTGCCCTGTTTTATAATCATCCTTACTTCCACTGACATTTTCCTTGCCTTTAAAGATACAGTTCATAAGTTAAATATGCTGTTAACCCTCAAAATGTGATGTTAACCAATAATATCAGCTTATCCTATAAGAACTCTAAAGCTGATTTTATAAAATACTACCAAATTTGGGGGCGCCTGGGTGGCTCAGTTAAGCATCTGGCTTCGGCTCAGGTCATGATCTCACGGTTCGTGGGTTTGAACCCGCATTGGGCTCTGTGCTGACAGCTAGCTCAGAGCCTGGAGCCTGCTTCAAATTCTGTATCTCCCTCTTTCTCTGACCCTTCCCTGCTCGCACTGTCTCTCTCTGTCTCTCAAAAATAAATAAAAAACATTAAAAAATTTTTTTCTTTAAATACTACCAAATTTGAACTTGACCGTTTGTTTCCTCCTGTCCATTCCCTTTTGGGTGGTAATATGTTCAGAGACGTGGCAGTAGGAGCATCCAGGGATCTGGATAATTTTGTAAGTGAGGTCATCAATCTTACTGTCCCGGAGATTAAATGTTGGGGTAGCATTTCAACATTCTTGGCAGCAAGTAGTTTAGTGAAGCCAGAGAGACCACGCCATTTTTAAAGCACAGACTCTAAAGCTGTCTTCTTCCTGCTCTTGGAGTCTATTGTGTAGTCTGATTCTTACTAAAAGATATGACAGGTTGAACCTGGGGCCTCATCTCATACAAACAGGGACAGTAGACCAAATTGTCTATAGCAGGACCAAGCTGTCACTCCTACTGATTTTCAAGATGTATTGAAGGCAGCTCACGTCTGGAGTGCTTTATAGAATAGACTGTTTTTGATGCATTGTACCTCTTCGGTACTGGATTATAAGAAGACAAATATGGGCCTGGGAACCAAGACACTTGGGTTTCAGTCCTGGCTCAGCCAGCGACCAGTTTTGTTACCTTG
This sequence comes from Suricata suricatta, assembly GCF_006229205.1. Lineage (NCBI taxonomy): Eukaryota > Metazoa > Chordata > Mammalia > Carnivora > Herpestidae > Suricata > Suricata suricatta. Next base: position 113,246,909 of record NC_043703.1, on the reverse strand, counting down.
GCCCAGGTTGCTTCTCTATGGACAGCCGTTCATTTTCTTGAGTAAGTGGTGAGTCTGAGTGTTTCTAACCTCTCCCTTGCTCTGTGTCCCCTCACAGGAGGCCAGGTGGTCAACTTGATGAATCAGCGCCTACAGACAGGTTTTACTGAGAATGAAGTGCTGCAGATATTTTGCGACACTTGTGAAGCCGTTGCCCGCCTGCACCAGTGCAAAACTCCTATTATCCACCGTGACCTGAAGGTAACAGGCTGCACTGTTTCATGAAGTGTGTTCTTACAGGGTATTTTCTGTCTGCCCCAGGAATGGGGCAGATGCTTGGGCTTGTGAGAGAAGCTTATGGCATGGAGACCTTACATTTCTTACATTCTGCATGGGGAGAGAAAAAACAAATTAAAATAAATTAAGGATAGGGGCACCTTGGAGGCTCAGTCAGTTAAGCATCCGACTTTGGCTCGGGTCATGATCTTGCAATTGTGGGTTTGAGCCCTGTGCTGGGCTCTCTACTGACAGCTAGCTCAGAGCCTGGAGCCTGTCTTTGGATTATGTGTCTCCCTCTCTCTCTGACCCTCCCCTGCTGACACTGTCTCTCTCTCTCAAAAATAAATAAAATATTTTAAAATTTTGTTTTTAATTAAAAAAATAAAAAAGTACAATACAGGGATTACTTTTATTACTTAGGTAGCCTTTTGAAATTATAATCATCAAATGCCTGGATACATGTTGTTTTTGTTTTACCTGATAGAATCCCAGTTCTACTTTTCCAGGGTTATAGAAAATAATCTGCTCATTTTAAATGGTTTGTGAACAATGATGCTTGGTTTTTAATGTCTAGCTCATATTTTGCAAAATCCATTAAGTGATTATTTTAAAACTGGGTTCTACTAATTACCATCTCCTTGTGCCAGGCCTTTCATATTCTAGTCATTTGACAGTGTTTGTTGAATGACATTGGCACCCAGGTCAGATTCACCGACTTGTGCCATGTGCCCTACTACAGGCTTTATGCACACTGTCTCTTTGGAGGAAGACATTCTTCTTTACATTTTATAGTCAAGGAAACTCCAGTTACGTGACTTGACTAAGGTCATACAACCAGGAAGGAGCAGTACCAGAATGTGAAAGCAGCCCTTCCTATTCTAAATTACAATTTCTTTTCATTATATCTGTGTTTTGAGAAACGTGCTTCATGGCTAATAACTTATACCGGCAGCCCTTGGTATACTTGTTAAATGCAGGCCACTGGATTCTGCACTGAATCTATTGGGCTGTAATTTTTATGGCAGTGTCAGGGAAGCCCAGGAATTCATAGCTTAATAGTGACCCTGGGTGGGTTTTGTGTGTTTTAAAGTTTGAGGAACAGAGTAGCATACCAGCATTTCTGTTTTGAGGGATTTTTTTCTTTTTAGCTTTTTAAAAAATAGAGATATCATTTATATACCATAAAATTCACCCTTTCAAAGCGTACAGTCCAGTGGCTTTTACTGTATGTACAAGGCCGTGCAACCATCACACTATCTAATTCCAGAACATTTCGTCTCCCCAAAGGAAACCATATATATCCATCAGCAATCACTCCTAATTCCCACCTCACCTCAGCCCCAGGCAACCACTAATCTGCTTTCGGTTGCCTCTTCTGTACCTTTCATATAAACGGCTCATATGATAAGAGGCCTCTGTGTGTGACTTCTTTCACCTAACCCAACGGTGTCAGGGTTTGTTGGTGTGGCAGCATGTGGCACTACTTTATTTCTTCTCATGGCCTGGTCTTCACAGTGTGGGTAGACCACATTTTGTTTATTTAGTCATCAGTTGATGGACATTTGAGTTGTTTTTACTTTGGATATTCTGAACAAGGCTATGAACATCTGTGTACTAGTTTTAAGTGGGTACATATTTTCAGTTCTCTTGAGCGTATACCAAGGGGTGGCAGTCCTGGGTCATGTGGTAACTATGTTAACTTCCTGAGGAACGGCCAGACTGTTTTGTAGAGCGGCTGTTGTTTATATCCCACTGGCAATATATGAGGATGCCATTTTCTCCACATCCCCACCAACCCTTATTGTCCTTTTTTAAAAAATTTAGCCATCCCAGTTGGTGTAAAGTGGTACCTACCTCCTGGCATTTCTGAACTAAAGTAGTGAGCTCAAGGGAAGATAGGTACATCACTTCAAAAGCCTTAGATAGCCTTCTCCAGTATCCCTCTACCCACAGTAATCCCTTTTTCTGAGTAGAAGAGGAAAAATACATTTCAATAAATATTATGAGCCTAGCATAGTACAAGTACATAATTCTATGGAGGTGGTACAATAACATGGTATAATATGGTTCCTACTCCCAAGATGGGAGTATTGGCGACAGGATATAAATGAAACAAATGAAATGTTTAGATCTGAAACAGAGACAGGTGAAATACAGAACTTCATAGAACAAAATGATGAACAACAGATTTATCAAGCTGCTTAATGTATGATCAGATAGTGGGACCAGGTAATGGAAGTTGGGATCTTCTGGAAAAGTGGGATTTTACAGGCTTGTGGGACTTAAGTGGTCACAAAGAGGACAAAGGACATGTCAGGCAGAGACCAGAACCTGAGGGCTACCTAGAGAAGGGGACATGGGGGCCTTAGAGCGTCCGTGTCCATCTCCAGGCACACCTGTGACATAGTAAGTGCCTGACAGGGCAAAGGAAGGAGGCAGAGAGGGCCACTGAGCACCCTTATGGAGAGTGCTAATCCCATGTCCTTGAACAGAATCTTCCTTTATTTTAACTGGATTAAATGAGGTCTCAATGATGAATCATTTCATACCTGTAAATAATACCTACCCTACTGACACATTGCCGGCATCTCAGTGCTGCTGTGGGGTGGTTGGTTGTCGCCCAGAGATAGGAGCCTGAAGTGCAGAGCTCAAGGTCTACTTGGGGACAGGGAGTAGGACGGGAGTAGAAGCCCTAGACTCTTTCCTTGGTGCCCTGAACAGTCCATGAGATATTTTAGCAGAGGAATGTGGAACAAAGTGGAATTGGAGGAGAGGCTGCCATGCTGGTTCCCAGCTTGTCCTCCGCCCTATAGCCCTTGACCCTCCTCAGCGCTCCTGAGAGTCAGCACGTAGTGCTGGTAACACAGTGTTGGGCTCTGCAGTTGTGTTTTAATCCACAGTGAAGACCATCAGGCATGCTACTGGGTTGCCAAGAGTGGTTAAGGAGACTTTATTTCCTTTTCTCCTCTACCTTGGAAATAGGGAATGTAAATAGGGGCCCCTGGGAGGAGGCCTTGATTGTGTTTTATCCAGAAAAGTCCTGTGGCTGTTGATTGTAGTTATTGTCTCCTGGTTGTTTTGATTGAAGGTTTCCCAGAACGCCCCATATCTTACACTCTGTACCTTATAGCTGCTTTTGTTAGCAAATTAGATTTTACTGATTTCTACTAAGATGTGCTTGGTGGGCAGCCCATTTGCCTGCCGCACTGCCAGCTCCTAAGGCCTGACCGAAAAGTCTGTGTGTACCTCTTGTTTGTCATCACATAGTCTCGGACACTCTCAGCTCCATGTCCAGCCACTGCAGTCCTAGCAGTAGCCAGAGCCAAGAAGTTCTTTATTTTCCTTTTGGTCAGAGGAAGTGCCAGTTGGTGGTCTTTAGTTGCTTCTCAAAGCAGGTTTACATTTTGTGAGGAGGCACCATCTTGAATAAAAGTCAGTAAGACATGAAAAAGAGCGCAGGCCAGGCCAGCTGTGGATCCCCTTCTTGAGCTGGTGCCGCCCTGGGTCTGCTTATTCACCCACAGAGCCCAGGAATGGCCCCTCTTGCCCTGCCTACCACGTGTGTGGTCTTTCAAACTATGTGCAGGAAACAAGCCTAAAGTGGTGCCTACACTGAAGCAGCTTTCTGTTCTAAAAATAACCATTACAGAAGTTCTGTTCTTCCTTGGAGGTCTTTCTTCAAATACAACATTTTAACATTTTAATCATTTCCCTGTTTTTGTTTTAATTTTTATCTCTGAGGAAAGAAAGAGATCATTGCAGATCATGGGGTCATAGAGCTGGGAAGGTCCCCTAAGCCAGCCCTCTCCATTTACCAACAGGGAAGCCTCAGCCCAGAAAGGTTGTGACCCACACAGCTAACTCTGTGGCCAAACTAGAACAAAGGCCAAGGGTTTCTACTGCATTTTTGTTTTTGTTTATTTGTTTTTGCTCTGTTATACCATGCTATTTGTCCAGGCACTTAAGAAAGGGTTAAGATTTAAAAAGGGCTCAGATTGAGAAAGTTATGAAAGTCTCCTCTTTTGTCTGAAAAGGGATTTTGATTTCATGAAGTACAATAGGATGAAGATTCTTGTCCCATTTTTAGACTCACAGGTTTGAAAACCTACGTTCATCTAATCCTCCGAAATTTCTAGTGATTGAAATGCCGAATGCCGTATATGTTTGGAATAATGTCACGATGAAGGGTCAGTAGGGGGTGGCTTTCCAGACATTTTAGTTACAGCTGTAAGCAGAGTTTGGGAGTGACAGCTTTAATAACCCTCTTAAGCAGATGGGTTGGGAAATAAGGTCAGCAGTATTAAACTCTCAAGAGCTGGAAGACGGTAGGATTGTAAGTAGTAGTCACCAGTGTTAGGCTTATGTCCTAAGGGACTTTGCCAAAAACAGATCACTAGGAAAGTTCTCTGGAGCTTCTGGAAGATGTTATATGAATGTCCAGTTAGCTCTCGCCCTCCTTTGTCCACCTCAATCCCTCCGAGCTCTGCTTAGGCCTGGCCTCAGTTGCCTCCCCTTTGGGCAGTTGCACCTGCCCTCGTCCTCTCCCTCCCCCTCCCTCACCATGCCAACCTTCCTAAAACACCTCTTTCCATCTGTTGAGTGTCTCCCTAGCAGCCTTCCTCAGTCTGCCCCATTAGCTGCTCTGGTCCTCTCACTTTGCCCCTTCACGATCGCCAGTGTGAACTGCCCTCGTTCCTTAACGGCGTGATGCATGTCAGTGCAGTGGTGAGCGTGTAGCTTCAGCACTCAGGCAGCCCCATCCTGCCCCACCGGCCTCGTAACCTCAGGCACGTGAGGTAACTGGACTCCGTGAGGACAGTAAGGGTTTGTAAGAATTTCCTGAAACCCTGTAGGTAAAAGTGCAGGGTGCAGCATCTGGCTCATAGTGAGTGCCGTGAGTTGCTGATACTATTGTGATGGTCATCATCCCTGCCTCTGTGCCTTTGCTTCTATTATGAGTTTTACTTACCTAAGTCCTTCACTTCCCCAAGGCCCAGCGGTATCCAGCCTCCCCATTCACAAGAGGACTAGCTCTTAGTATGTGCAGTCCCATGCCCTCAGTTTCCTTTGCAGTGCCAGTGCCCAGTGCAATACTGTCCCAGCCAAAGTGGCCTGCTTCTGTGCCTCAGATGCCTCGAGCCTGCTCCTGTCCTCTGGGAGCACCCCTCCCCCAGGGGGTCCGTGGCTGCTCTCTTCATTTGGGTCTCCGCCCACCTCATCACAGTGACCTTTCCAACTGTGCTATAGCATCCCTTTTCCCCTTACATATATTTAACCTGTTAGGTTTTTTTTTTTTCCATGACAGTTATCACCACCTGGCAATTATACTTACTTTCTTATTCTCTTCCCCTGGACTGTAAGCAACACAAGCAGCTGAACTTGAATTTGTTCATAACCTTATCCCCCAGAACCTACTTGGCATATAGTAGGAGTTCAAATGTGTGTGTCTCTCTAAAATGAGTGGTAAGAACTTCTTAAGTTTATAGAGGGAGATTTCTAGTTTACTTTCACGTCCATTCTCTTATTTGCTTTCTAACAACCATGATAGAAATATTATAGGCTTTACCTTGCAGATGAGAAACAAGGCCAAAGAGCTTTAAAGGTTTGTCCAAGGTCGGACGTCTAAATAGTCCCTGAGATCTTCTGACCCCCAAGTCCAATGTGGTTGCCGCGCACTGGGCTCTGTGTTAAGTGTGCTGTTGATGGTGGTGCTAGTGGTGATGAAGGGCAGTGGCCAGCTTGATCTTGGAGGTTTCCACAGGTGTTATAAGTCACCTATGGGACAGACTGAGAAGGCACAGAGGGTGTGGCAGGTGCTGAGGTGGTGCTGCCAAGTGAGGTCACCTTTGCAATCTCAAGATCCTCCCAGCAAACCTGCAGAGCTGCCAGAGCAGGGCTTATGGTTCTTACACATTAGTATTTCTTTGATATTGATAAGGCTTTCCCCTACATTGGTATTTCTGGCTTTAGGCCCACTTTCATACACACCCTTACCTTTTCACTGCCTTTTCTGCAAATATAGTTTTGTACAGTGTTATCTTTATGAGAAGGTTGATAACGGTACAACTGCTGAGGTCTGCCACTCTGGAGCTAACCAGAAATATAGACCGAGTTTTTTAGGTGAGGGGGATAAAAACAAACCAAAAACCCTTATGTACCTCATGATTATTCTGTCTTTTGTCTACTCGATTTTCCTCCTTCCCCCAACCCAGTGATTTTGGTCCCTGGAACTACCTTGTTTGTATTTTGATGTGAGTTCACTTCACAGTGTTTTAGATTGTACATTTTAGCATTAGAAGAATAGAAACGAATTTGGGAAGGGACTGCACACATATAATGGGAGACGCATGGTTTTGCATGAGGCCAGGAAGGAAGATCACTGCTAACGGATTGTGAATAAGGGATGGAAAGTATCTGGCATATATAAAATACTGGACTGGGTATTGCAGGAGACACACAGGCGTAGTGTAATTATAGACCAAAGGTTGGCAAACTTTTCTGCAAAGGACCAGATAGTAAATATTTTAGACTTGTCAGCCATGTAGTCTCTGTCACAACTACTCACCTCTGCCAATGGAGCGCAAAAGCAGCCATAGCCTAGAGGATAAGTAACCAATGGGCATGGCTCCTTTTGGCCCAAAGGTCTCACTTTGGCAGCCCTTCCTATGGACAGTAAGTTCTGCAGATTTTGTAGGGTGGCCATGGAAGGTTTTACTGAGGATTTATGACCTGAGCAAAGCCTTGAAGAATTGCTGCAGTTTGACAAGTGGAGAATGAACAATTGAGTAAAAGGATAAACCAGGCAATATAGGGAATGCTTGCGAGACATTGAGCAAAGCAGCCTAGCCGATTAGACACCTGGTTCCTTACTGACTAGATTCCTATTATGGGACATTTGTGAACATAAAGGACCAAGGTAACCCTGTCCTTAGGCTTGTATCCAGTACACTGGGCAAGTAGTCATCACACCCACTGCAGCGAAGGATATGGGTGGGGACCTTGAGTGATTCATTTGCTTCCTACCCTGGTAGAAAGGTAATTACCTGTCTTTCTCTAGAGTTAAATTGTCTAGTTTACTTCCCAGTTTCATCACTGTGAGTGTCACTCTCCACATCTGTCAAACAGGAATATTATTATATTATTATGAGGATAATCCATGTAACTGAGTACAGAAGTACTCATAATAGTAAAAGCTCAGGAATTGGTAGCTGTACTGTTTATAACCTCTAAAGTAGATTAGAAATATTAGTATTGCTTTATTGGAATTATTTAAGTTCCTAAAGTGAGTATATGTTCAGGATAGCTTAACTATTTCACTTTGTGTAAACAGGTTAAACTGATGAGCTTTTGAAAAGCTGTAGGTGGTAGACATATTTGCTTGCCTTAGCCTTGTCTCTGGAGAACAAGAATGTATCCACAAGAGGCGATAGCCATAGTTCACACTGTCTTATGTGACTAAAAATCCCAAGGTCAAAATTCTACGTTAAAGTGATTGTAGGTTAGTAGTGCTCCAGGTGCAAAAGCATATCCTTTCTGGAAGAACAATAGACTTTAAACTCATGCCTCAGAGGCTTCCCACAGATGAATTCCAAGGAACATGAGTTAACAGCACAAAAGCCCTCATAACAATGCCACAAGTGAGACTCAGTAGGAGTAAGACACAATAAATAAAGAATCAGTTTGCAGCAAAGACTTTAGGTATTAGATTTAGCAGATACAGACTATTAACATTTTTATAATACATAATGTAATTTTTAGAAGAATTAAAGCAAGTGTAGGTAGAAATGAGTATTGGAACAAGAGACTGTCACAAGTGACAAGCTTTTTTTTTTTTTTTTTTTTTTTTTTTTTTTTTTTTTTTTAAAGAACCAATAGTAGTAGTAGGGTCTTGGTATTTGGTAGCTCCTATCTTGCTCTGACAGACAGACAGACACACACACAAAGTATTAAATGTGTTCCTATTTTTAACTTATTACATTCAACCAACATTTTCTGTACCAAGCACTACGTTAGGCACTGATAGAGAAGGCTACAAATATGATGAAGAGATGCTGCCTGTCTTTAGGGAGCTTATAGTAGACTCTGGCCTTTGTTTTCCAAAGGTGATCAGCCTTTGGTAGGCTGAAGACAAAAGACAATGGAGATTACAGACTTACTGACCTAATAAGATTTTGTGGCTGCCATTTTACTGCCCATGCATAGCCAGGTCTGTCCTCCAACATACCAGTCAACTCAATTCACCTAGCCTAAAAATGACTCCGTACATCCTGAGTACAGAAGTGCCCACTATTTTAGAGTTATTCTTGCACTGGCATACTCCTTTGATACCAGGGATTTCTGTAGATTCTGGTCTTTGTAAGCTCCATTCTACCTGGAACTGCTAACTCACTGTCCAAAGAATTCATCTATAAAAAGACAAGGTAACACTTCAACAAGAAAACTGGGCATTTGCCCACAGGCCTATAATCGCTTTGAGAAGTAACTAAAATACAGCAAATGTTTATTAATTCTGGAAATCCTAACATATTATAGTAAAGAAATTGGTATATGCATGTATAAGGCTCAAGTGAAATCACTGACATCAGGAGAAATGAAGTTCTAAAGGACCATGGGGAAAAATTGACATTTGAGTGAGTGCTTGAAGAAGGCCTCAAAGAAGACATGGCATCTGAACGGGAATTTGGAAGATGAATGGGATATTGATAGTTGGGTGAGGGCTGGGGGTCATAGAGAACGTTCTAGATTGAGAGAAGAGCATGAGAAAAGATACAGCGACTTAAAAGTATTAGGACTATTTCTGCTGAGGTGAGAAATGTGGCTGGAAATCTAGGTAAATGGGACTCTTGTTTCTCCATTGTGGAATTTCCTCTATCTGCCCCTTCTACTTTCATTTTACCCTGTTATTGTGCTTTTCTTTTTGTTCACTTGGGATGACCCATGAAGAGATACTTGGGAGGTGAAGAACTTTCCAGTGCATATTAATGGGATTATCAGAAACAGAATATTTTATTTACGTGACTATGAGCCAAATTTTCATATGCATTACTAAATAATATCTTGGATTGAGTGGTTGGGGAATGTTTTTCAGGTTGAAAATATCCTGTTGCATGACCGAGGCCACTATGTCCTGTGTGACTTTGGAAGTGCCACCAACAAATTTCAGAATCCACAAACTGAGGGAGTCAATGCAGTAGAAGATGAGATTAAGAAGTAAGCCTTTCCTCTTTTCTTGGAGTTTCATCCGTTACCAGATGAGCAACATGACTCTGAGCTTGTGGATGAGGTTAGGGTGGGAAGACCATGGTGCTAGTCATGGCGCCCCTTGTCTCAGAGCATCATGTTGGCAGTGGGGGTGTTTGATTCTAAGAGGAGGATGTGGAAGGGGTTTCCAAGCATTGATCAACAGAGTAAAATGAAGGAATCATACAGCACTTTCTCAATAGACCAGTGGTCACCCATACATATATATTTTGACTTACATCACACAGCAGAATGGTGCACAAACCATAGAGTTACTGTGATGTTTTTAAGTGAATCCCAACAACTGTGACACCATCAGTCAGTTGGACATGCTTTTCACTGAACCCTGCATTGCTGTGTATCCCTTCTTGCTCCTAAGGAGCTCACCAATCTAGTGGAATTAATGGTAAGTAGGAACGTGACATCTCTACAGATACTGAATCACTAACTTCCATGAGAAAAAGCTTCTTTAGATTTCTGGCTCCAGTTAAGAACCTGACCCATTTACCCCTATTGTCAAGAGTGTTAGATTTTTTACAGGCCACAATACTCACTAATAACTGCTGATAAACCAGCAAGCTATTATGCACACCTATATCCTGATCCTTAGTCTCCTTTCCTGCATCACTCTTGGCAGCCAAGCCTAGGGCGGGAAGACTTCTGGTCCAAAGCACTGGTGGACACCTAAAGCATGGTGTCCTCTGGGCTTCAGAGACTCAAGCAGTGTAAGTCCCATGCTTGGCCGCACAAGACGCTCACTTTGGAGTCAGACGCACTACCGTTGTGCCACAAGGTCCCCTCAAGACGCTCACTTTGAAGTGGAGCTTGTACTACTCTTTCTTTGAGCCAGAGATAAGAGGAAGACTGTTGCTTCATCAGCAGCAGAGGTCCATCTGCCTGCCACCCCAGCCAGGGTCCTCTTTCTGCCATTCTGCGGTGTCTCGGCTGGTATTGCACATCCACGTTGAGCCCCACTTAAGGGAATTACTATTTTTAAAAACAAATCAGCAAGACATAGTATCAAACAATAAGGATTTGCAGGAGAAGAGTTTTTCATTTGTGGATCCGAGAAAAGTTGCTTTTAGAGTTTAAGTGCCTTAGTATCTGTGTCTCCACACGTTCTCAGATAGAATGACTGCTTCTAAAGGGCCATGGGTGTGTACTAAGGACAGCTTTTCATTTTATCTGCACTAAGATTTCATACTCTCATCTGCAGATTGCTCCCAGGGAACTAGACTTTATTAATATAAATATAAATGTATTTTAAAAGTATTTCTGCTACCCCTGGTTGTTAATGATAGCATTGACATATTTAACAAAAAACAAATCTCTTGATTGTAGATACACAACGCTGTCCTATCGAGCACCAGAAATGGTCAACCTGTACAGTGGCAAAATCATCACTACGAAGGCAGACATTTGGGTAGGTGTCAACTAACCTATCCACATCTCAGATACCAGCAGTCTTGACTGTAAATTCCCAAGTCTCCTCCAGACAGTGCCATAGCAGGAGTGGCCCCTGGACTATATCACTGTCTCCTTATCTCTCAGACTTATTCTTGGGGTGACCAGCCACTGCCCTGTGAAGTGTGTCAAAGGAAATTATTTTAGAGCTCTCTGAAAATTATTCAGGTGACCTGCCCACTATTAGGTGGTTTTCATATATGTGTTACTACTTCCTAAGAGCAAAATAACTGAAATATTTGATCTCCATTGGAGCACAATTTGTAATGCTGGTAGAAATATTGTAACTCAGCAGCTAACTTGTGGTGCTGAGTTCTAAAATCAAGTCTCTAATAGGTTCATTGTACATGGTTATTATGTCTGCTAGTAAAGGTGGATGATGCCAGCATGTCTCAGTAGACCCATTTGCAGTTATGGTACATAAACGACTCGTAGCAATCTGCTTTTTTTTTTTTAGGCTCTTGGATGTTTGTTGTATAAATTATGCTACTTCACTTTGCCATTTGGAGAGAGTCAGGTGGCAATTTGTGATGGAAACTTTACAATTCCCGATAACTCTCGATATTCCCAAGACATGCACTGCCTAATTAGTAAGTATTTCAATTTCTGGTTTCATATTTTTATCTCCAATCTCTAGGAATGAACTAGGGGCCAAAGGGATGAGATCCCAAGAGTGATAGGTTGGATGCAAAGATAAATTAGTCAATAATAGTCAGTCACTCAAAGATACCACAGTGTCTAGTTAGGTCTTTTTGCTAGAAATCTAAACTCTCTTAGGCTTGAGCAGAAATCCTAATGATGCTTTGAGCAGCACAGTACTGCTCTGTTCTCTTGCAGTCAGTATGAAAGAGTCCAGCTGACTCCTATCAAGTGATAAGAAATTCATCTCTGCAAAACTGGAAGCAACTCAAATTGAAATGATTGCTGTGCGTTGGCTGGAGTGAATACATAATTAAGACTATATAACTCTGTGGAACTAGGTTTTTTTCTCTCTTTAGGTTAATCCCTGGATTTTGATAGCAAGCATTTAAGCTCAACGCTTTGTTTAAAATGTTTTTTAAGATTCCCCACTCTTTTGCATCATCACAGCAAGCATATGTACTAATTCATTAACCAGATGGCAGAACAAGCGATCTTTGCACAAGCCCTTGTGCTCAAATGTGAAACAGATATTTTGTCATCTTTTTGCATTGGTCAAGGGATTCAGGATCTGAATTTTAACCATTATGGGTTATAAATCTTGAGTGACCCAGCTTGGGTCCTGCGTGGAGCTGTACTGAAGAAAATGGAAGCACGTGTGCCGTGGAGCATCTGACATTTGTGAAGGGCCTACTTGTACTTGTTTTAATTCTTAAAGTCTTATGTAGTAAATACAATTATCCTCATTATACAAATGAGACAACTGAGGCTGAGACAGTAGAGGTAACTTACCCAAGTTAACATAGTTACAGCTTTTAGTTGACTGCCTATTCCACTGTGCCAATCAACTTCTTCTGTTTATAAACCAAAAAAGGGAGGTGGAGGGCTTTTAAAGAAATGAACTACGGCATTTAATGGTTGTTGAATTGTTTTCAGTGGTAAAGCATTAGAGTAGTCCCTCCTCATCCATGGTTTGGCTTTCCACGGTTTCAGTTACCCACAGCTGACTGCAGCAGGAAGCAGATAAGCCTTCTTCTGACATCTAGTCAGAAAGGTCACTAGCAGCCTAACATTACGTCACTGTGCCTGCGTCATTCACCTCATGTCATCTCATCACGTAGGCATGTTGTGCCCTCACATTATCACAAGAAGAAGGGTGTGTACAATATCATGAGATGTTTTGAGAGAAACCAGATTCACATAACTTTTATTGCAGCATATTGTTATAATTGCTCTATTTTATTATTGTTGTTAATCTCTGACTGTACCTAACTTATAAATTGAGCTTTATCATAGATATGTGTATAGAAGAGAAAACATAGTTTATGTATGGCTCAGTACTCTCCACAGTTTCAGGCATTCACTGGGGGTCTTGGAATGTGTCTCCTGTGGATAAGGAGGGACTACTGTTCTAGAATTGCAGCTTCGTACATGAAGGTTGGAAGGATATAGATAAGAAAATGGCCATTTTTGATGCTAGAATGGTAGGATATTTTTGTAATACATACTCTTTTTTACATTTGTACAGCAAGTTCATATTGGGAAAAGCAAGCCTTTTTAAATATCCGTAACACTGACATCTTTCCCAAACTCTGACCTATTTCAGTTTACAAACTATTTGAAGATTTCATGGGCTCCCTAAAGCCACAGTTCTAAAATTTATTGTGATTGCCCATTTACTCCCAATATACAGTTCTCCTCTCTTTTCAGTTTCTATCAGTGGTGTTACCATTCAAGCCTGGATAACTGAAGTTTAAGGTTTGGATCTGGCTCATAAGACAGAGTAAAGAGTCAGCCATTTTCTAAGCAGCATTTTTTTCTTTGGAGTTTCTCCTGGTTCCATCCCATTCTCTGTTCTCATCACTATTGCCACCGTGTGTGGAGACTCGGCCAGGTCATGCCCGTACTGGTGGAGTGGCCAGCAGTCTCTCTCCTCCCTCAGTCAGCTGAGCACTGCTTCACCATGAGATCAGTCCTAACAGAATGCCACCCTGTCACGTCCCTGTTAGTAAACGTCATGGTTTGCCAGTGGTCCCACAATAGGGCCCAGCTTCTCAGGATGGCATGTTAGACCCTTCATACTCTGGTGCCACCCACCCAGCCACTCAGCCTTATTTTCCTGTGTTCCCTGACAAGGAAATCTCTGTTCTGTCCTTTTGGCACCTGGATTTCCCCATAACAGGTCGCTCTTTTGCCTTTCTCCACGTCCATTTTTGCCCCGATTGTTCTCTCATCCAGAATATCTTTTCCCCTTCTTTCCCCTGACTGACTAAACTCTTTCCTGCCTTCAAGGCCCAGCCCAAACCCTGCTTCTTCTGCAAGTCTTCCCCAAGACTGCAGCCTCATCAGTTTTGCCTGCACTTAGTGTTCAAACCACTCATTTGGTTCCTTAAACAGTAAATTGCCTTGCTTTGTTGTTGGCGTGTATGCATGTGTCTGTCTGTATGTCTTCACAAAGATTTTTTTTTCCTGGGGACTTTTCCAGCTTCAGAAAGGGCAGAAGCTTAAAGGGCCTGGAAATAAACAAGTGTTCTGTAGATCATGTAAAATTAGAGATGGGTTTATTATTTTGTAATTTCTTTGAGAATGGAAACCAGCTAATATCTCCAACAACGGAATAAAAAGTCAGTTCTTAAATTTTGAGTTTTGAGGGGCACCTGACTGGCTCATTCAGTGGAACATGAGACTCTTGATCTCAGGATTGTGAGTTCTAGCTCCACATTGGGAGTAGAGATTACTTAAAAGAAAAAAAGAAAGAAAAGAAAAGAAAGGAAAGAAAAAAAGTGAAAAAACCCTGATTTTTTTTTTTTATCAAGGATAATCATTAGTTTAGCAAAATATTATGAACTAAGGAAGCCAGAAGCAAGACCCTGTGACTTCATAGGTGCCAGAACATGAAGGTGGTAACTTTCATATTGAGAGCTTGCTTGGGTCCCTGTTGCACAAGTCACAGAATGTGAACTTTAAGTATCTTTGTTATAGTTCAGAAACTTTGTTACTTTCTTGTAGATATTACAAATGTTAGGGAAGTTATAGTTTCCATTTCTGAGCGGGGAGGAAAAGAGCTAATTATACTGTCTGACTTCTATGAGAAATAAAAATGAAAATAGCATTTGGTAACAGAAATTATACTTCCTAGGCAATGTAATAGATATTAGAATGTTATTAAGTAAATTCACATATGTTTGTCTTAGGATATATGTTGGAACCAGACCCTGACAAAAGGCCGGATATTTACCAGGTGTCTTACTTCTCATTCAAACTACTCAAGAAAGAATGCCCAATTCCTAATGTACAGGTATGTGAAAGATGCATTTAGGGAAAGTAAACATGATCAAATTGTCGTTTAAAATTCCTGAGGTGTTAACCAGCTGTTAAATGACTATAGATGTCCCTTGTTTTATCTGATAGGGGGCATTCAAGCAAAGCTAAGTATGAAGCAATTACTATAAAGAGAATCCAATTTTCCCATAGAATTTAATTATTAAACTAAGGCAATTACACCAAAAAAATAGAGTTCCCTAGGGTTCAAATTGAGCACTTTGGGTGAAGATTGACCAACTTACTGTCTTGTCAACTTCCACAGTTCACTAAGATCCAAGTGCCTGTTGTTTTTATCTAGCAGTGAGTGGTAAGGCAGGCTGCTTTCCTGAGGCAGTGCTACCTGCCAGAACATAAGCCCCTTGTCCCTTTTCTCCTTTATTGCGGCAGAACTTTCTTGATTCTGCTTCTGCTGCCTGCCACCTATAACTCACACTCGTTTTCCGCCACCCTCCCCACACACATCAGGCCATACGAATGTTTTCTACACTTAGTAATTCTAAGCTCTGTACTCAGCAGCTTTCAGAGTACAGTGCTTGCAAACACCCTTTTTATGGTCTTAGCATATTTTTCATGCCGTGGTGTGATCCAGCTACCTTGACCATTTTACTAATGGATGCCTTAATAAATAAGTTCTAATCTGAAATTGTCTTCTCAGTTTTCCCAGTAATGAACTTTTGATGTCACTGTTGGGGCTTGAGGGTGCTAATAAATAACACTCCTCTTTCACTCCTACATTTGGAATCAGATGTGGGAATCATCCAGATGGAACTCAGAGTATTGGCTTTATTACTAATAAGATTGAGTCAGAGAATGTAGCTTGACCAGTCAGACCCCCTAACATTAGATCCGCATGACTGAGCCGGGAATGCCTGATTCCAGAGGGAAGGCTCTCCCCTGAAGGAGGGAGGGCACGGGTGAGCCAGGCAAGCTCACATTGTTCTCCCAGTCCTATCAGTCAAATAAGTCACCCTTCTCCCTTGGGAGAGGAATGTTTGAGGAATGGAAGAGAAGCAAGGAAAGATATTCTAGCAGAAACTCTCCCCACCTGGAAGCATGAAGGAAATGGGACGCCCCTATAAACGCCTAAATATTAGTACTATTACTAGTATTCCATTTGTCGGGTTTCCAGATTAAAATGAGAAATCCTGTACAGGAACCCAACATGGCCATGTTTCTCTTCTGCTTTCCCACTTTCCCATTCATAAAGTTAAATAACCTAAAACATAATTGGAAGCATTCAGATTGGTAACTAGTTTTAAAAAGTCAACTTCACGGGGCACCTGGATGGCTGTCTGTTAAGTGTCTGACTTCAGCTCAGGTCATGATCTTATAGTTCATGAGTTTGAGCTT
The DNA here is from genome assembly GCF_006229205.1 of Suricata suricatta. Classification (NCBI taxonomy): domain Eukaryota; kingdom Metazoa; phylum Chordata; class Mammalia; order Carnivora; family Herpestidae; genus Suricata; species Suricata suricatta. Next base: position 113,230,634 of record NC_043703.1, on the reverse strand, counting down.
TGCATCAGGCTCTGTGCTGAGAACTCAGAGCCTGGAGCCTGCTTCGGATTCTCTCTGCCCCTCTCCTGCTCACACTCTGTCTCTCTCACTCAAATAAATAAACATTTAAAAAAAAAAACTTCACAAGTCTCAAGCCATTTGGTTCTCACTCACCATTGCTAAGCAGTTGTCCTGTGGCCGGGGACAGTAGCACTCCCTCAGCAGCTGGTGTTAGGTGGCTGGCGCAGAATCCGGGTGGAGAAGTTCTGCTGGCCTCGCGGGTTGAGGGGTACCACTGGCTCAGCAACCAGATGGGTCGTAGCAGTGGTTTTCTCGCAGTGTTCAAGCCAGAAGATGGAATGCACATCAGATGGGTGCACTGATGGTTAGCGCTGACTTCTCCAAGGTCTCGCTGATAGCTTAAATGGTAATATAGATAATACAGACATCTCTTTCCCATTTCTTTCTTAACACCACCTCGCAGCTGTGCGGTAGGAGGCAAAGGTTCCAGAAGGTTCGGAAGAGGCAGGGAAGGAGTGCCCTGCACACAGGCTACTCTGTCTTCGTCTCTGATATGCTGCCTCCCTGAGTGGGGCTGAGTCTGGTGGGATCTACCTTTGATTGACTTCCCTTACCTCTAGTAGATATCAGGGTCTGGAGCCCCTCTGGGAGACCCCGACATATATTTCCATCAGCCCGGTCATGCTGGTTATCCTTTTACAAAGAAATCTGTAATGTCCTTTTTTGGTTTCCTTTCAATTCTCTAGAACTCTCCCATTCCTGCAAAGCTTCCTGAACCAGTGAAAGCCAGTGAGGCAGCTGCAAAAAAGACCCAGCCAAAGGCCAGGTAAGAAGTGCCTGCCGGAGCGTGCACACATCCTGCAGCAGCTGCCACCATGGCAGGGAAGGTGCCTCGTTAACGCTGCCGCCGCGCAAAGCAGGAGGGCAGGTTCTCTTCTAGGCAGAAACTGTTCTGTGGGAGTGCAAGGCGGAACAGAGTGAAACACGGTTATGTACATTTGAAAGAGAATCAAGAACTCTGCAGCTCTTTGTTTTGCTTATGAAGAGGCACAGGGGCATTCAGAGACGAGGCAACAGCAGACTTTAAATATGGCTAGTCCCAGAGGGTCCTAGACGTGTGTCCTGGCCTCTGTGTAGCCTGGTTCACCGCCCTAGGCCCTCCCCGCCCCTTCTTTCTCACTTCTGAGGCCCCAGCCACATCAGGAGAGTGCAGGTCACGGCACTGACTCCATGAACAGCAGAAGAGCTTGTGGATTTTAGCTAATCACATACCGTGGAGTGTGGGGTCTTCGAAGAAACAGATGCCAAGAGGATTGAGGAATCTAGGGTTTTATTTGGTCGTGAGAGAAATTAGGGAGGGAGCCAGGGAAGGCTGGGAGAACCATCAGAAGGCAATGGAAGTCTAAACCAGAGAGAGGAAGGAAGATTGGGTGGAAGTGACTGACTTAGAAACTGCCACACAATTTAAGGAAGGCTCACCAAAGGTGTCTGGGAATCCTCAAGCCAAAGTCAGCTACCAGAGGAGCCCCTGTGTCCCAGGAACAGGCCTACTTTAATAGCCCTGTGACTGGAATGTTAAGGCTCACAGCAGGCTGCGGGAAGCCTGGCCTTGGAGTGAACATGGCAGTGGATTTCAGGAGCACAGCAGCTGGGGCACGTGGCCTTTGCACCCTTACATGTTGAAGGTCTGCAGGACACATCCTCATGGCTGCTATGCTTCCAGATGGCAAATTCTGAGGTTGGTCGAGGAGATGTTTTATACTTCTTTATTCTACCATGTTCCTATGCCAAGGAAACATTACCAGTGAACTATCAACAGTGTACCTTAGATGGGAATATGTGAGTTTCATAGAACCATAAAATAATTTCTACATTTTAAAACATCGTTAAACATTTATAGAATAAATATAAATGCCGATGTGGCTCTAAAATAATTCTTTTAAACAAACTTAGCAAACTGTATCCATGCTGTTACTTTGTAGTGTGTTTCTTACCTAAGTCTGCCATGCCCACCTCTGGAAATTGCTTTTGGGGCTGATTTGATTAGCCGAGCATTTGGGTTTATGGACAGACTGCACCAGGCCCCACTATGGCGGGCACTGAGGCTGAGCAGGGATCCATTCCCGCAAAGCCCACACATTTATAGCAGTGACAGTATCCTACCATTTGAGCGGTGCTCTGGGTGTAAAATGGAGAAAACAATACCTGCATCATAAGGCAGATGTGAACAGCAAATGCATCTGTCCCGTAAAACTGCTCTGTAAACTGTAGAGTGCCCAGGCTGTTAGTTTGTATGGATTCAGTAATGCTGCGAGAACACACAGAAGACCTTACAGCCATATCTATAATCTATAATGATTTCATTGGTGTTCTCATATTTACTCCCCAGTCCTGAGAGGGCAGTTTTTCTAACTCTGGTTTTGAAGTGACCCCTCTTCACGGAGGCCTCATGTGTACCAGACCATATATAAAGTTCTTTATATAAGTAAGATGACTTTATTTTCCTTGAAATGTTGTTTCCCTCATTGTTGTTCTCACTTCACAGATTAGGAAACAGACTCAGAATTGTAAGTTGCCCAAGGCAGTTAATCAATAAGTGGTTAGTAAGAAACCTAGAACCTCAGCATCCATACTCTGCTCTGTTCGTTAAGTGATTTGGCCACAAGCACATGGAGGGGACAACGGAGCCAGCGCTCTGGGCCGCAGGGTCTGTGTTTTTTCACAGCATTTTGAAGTTCATACAGACTAACATTTTGAGCAGTCGATAGTTCACATGAACAGTTTTCACAGTCATTGATGGATTTGATGTTCACATCTGCCTCATGATGTATTATTTTCTCCATTTTACGCATAAGAGACCCAAGGCACGAAGAGTAAAATGACATACCTCTTACTGCACGGTTAGTGGGGAGCTGAGCTCAAATATAGTTTTGTTTGACTCCAAATCCCTTTATTTCTAGGATGTTACCCTTAAGAGAAATCCATTCAGTGTAGAGGTTCTTGGCATTTGGTTTCTATAGAAGTCTGTTTGACTTTCTCACCCTTAACTGTATTTTTCTTACAGCTTTTTCCTTTTCTTCAGCATCTGTCCTGTTTTCCTTCCTACCTTCCTTCCCAGGTTCCAGCCTCCCTAAGTAAGATAGCTTTTATATTATCAGTTCTCTACCCCACACAAGAACATCCTTCTAGCAGGATTTCAGAGGAAAACCTCAGGGTCCACTATAGAGCTGTCTTAGGGACGGACATGGGGCCAGCTGCTTTGCTTCCTGCTTTGCATTTCATGGAGGCTGTGCCAGACATGTTTTGGAAATATTCGTGAAGCTTGTTTATTTTGCACTTAATTTTAGTTATACTCTATAAAGTGCTTTTTCAAAAGATAACTACTCTAGTGCACCTGTGTGGCTTAATTGATTGAACATCCTGAGTCTTGATTTGGGCTCAGGTTATGATCCCAGGATCGTGGGATCAAGCCCTGCACTGGGCTCTGTGCTGAGCATGAAGCCTGCTTGAGATTCTCTCTCTCTCTCTCTCTCTCTCTCTCTCTGCCCCTCTCCCCTGCTCGTGCGCTCTCTCTAAAATAAAAATTCTTGGGGGTGGGAGGGCATGTGGGTGGCTCAGTTGGTTAAGCATCCGACTTTGGCTCAGGTCATGATCTGGCAGTTCATGGATTCGAGCCCCACGTCAGGCTCTATGCTGACAGCTCAGAGCCTGGAGCTTGCTTCGGATTCTGTGTCTTTCTCTCTCTCTGCCCCTCCCCTGCTCACTCCCTCGCTCTCTCAAAAATAAATAAACATTTAAAAAATTAAAAAGATAAAATAAAAATGTTTTTAATTTAAAATATGTTAAGAAAAAAAAGAAAAGACAACAACTCTGATCTGAGTTAGGTAGTAGCCAACTGCCTGGACTGCTCTAAATGATTGGAAGTTACGATCTGAACTGTAACACCATCACAAGGAACAAGTGAACCATATAGCAGTCCTCCTCCTGATACTAATTTGGATTAGATTTGGCTATGAGTTAAAGTCCAAAATGATAGACATTTATCTTTTCCCTCAGGTAAACAAAGTCTGGAGGTAAGTAGTCCATGCCATATCTACCATTGTGCCCATGACCTCATGGACCAAGATGGTAACATCCTTGTTCCAAGCAGCAGGATGAAGAAATGGCCAAAGAAGAAGAGAGACAAATGGCATACACAAGTTATTTCTTAAAGTTTCTGGAAATTACCATATAACAATCTGCTTTCCCATGTAAGGCCAAAACTCAGACACATTGACTACACCTGATTGTAAGAGAGGCTGTGCAATGTGATTTTTACTCTGGGTGGCCCAGTGCCCAGCTAAAGAAGTTTTTAATTGAAATATATTTGGCATATAAAATTGTATAAATTTAACAGCTAGAAATTTTATTATCCTGGGAAGAAGGGCACCTTGTGCATTGGAAGAAATAGATACATGCCATATTCCGCAAATCCTTTATCTTAAATTATTTACTTATTCCTTTTAGTTGCCTTATTGGATTCACTCATTTCCATGCTTTTTTATTGTAGAGCGACTATTTTGACAGCTAGTTCTAACCAAGATTGAGTTCCCTCTGCATTTGAAAACAACCTGCTTCAAACCCCTTTCCATCATCACCCAAAGTATGTTCTGGGAAATTTTAGGAGATACTAGGTGGAAGGATCCCAAGGTCTGATTAGCTAGAGAAACATTACATTCCATATAGTGCACTCTTCGAAGTTCTCCATGCACATTCACATGTGAGAAGTTCTGCTGCAGGAAAGAAATCTGCTTGGTATATTTTGAACAGTGTGTTATAACTTACTTCCCACCAAGCCTTTTTTCATAACATCTTGTAACACATAACTCCCTGTGGAGCACCCTTTGGCAGACGTTGATGTAGGAGATCTGGAAGGTTTGGATGGGTGTGGAAGGGAAAGCCAATCTATCAAGTACTCTGCCTACCCCTCCCCGACTTTCCACACTCTAACGTGAATCTGTTTTCCCTGCTTCCTTTCCTAGACTGACAGATCCCATTCCCACAACAGAGACTTCAATTGCACCCCGTCAGAGGCCTAAGGCTGGGCAGACTCAGCCAAACCCAGGAATCCTTCCCATCCAGCCAGCTCTGACACCTCGAAAGAGGGCCACAGTTCAGCCCCCACCCCAGGCTGCAGGTCAGTAACTAGGATGGTTTGGAATTTGGTATACATTTTGTTATCCTGAATATTACACTAGTCTTGGAAAGCTTACTTTTGCTTCAGGAATAGGATTCTGAGGCACATAAGAAATAATGGTTTGGCTTGAGGAACAGGAGGTGAACTCCCATTGAAATTATATGGCAAGTGGCTGTCAAAAGGGTTGTCCTTTCACTGAATTTTGTGGAGGACAAGACCACTGAAGCCTGATAACTCCTCTTTTCTAGTCTTGGTCCTGATTTTGTGGCTTGGCCCATTCATCCCATGCCTTCCTTTTTATTTCATATTTTTCTCTTTGCTTTTAAAGAAACAAGGCTCTCCTCTTGTTGACACAGAGGAATTGTTTCTTTAATGCTCTGTCCCTTACAGTATCTGTTACCACTCCATGTTTTGGTTTTCTGTTTCTAATAAGATCACTTAGTGTAGCAGATCCAAATCACCAAGTAACTGAACTTAGTCATCACTTCCCTACTAGGAAGCTGCTTTTGATGAATTTGGTAGTTATCTCCTTATAGCCAGCCATCTAGACTGGGTTGCATAACTTAATGTAAACCATGAAAGAATGCTTTTGTCCTGAAGCATGCCAGTAAGTGCACAGATCATGTTTGTGTACGGTAGCAGCTTACTGAACCTTGTTCTGAAAAATATGAAACACACAGCAAGAAGAACCTCAGAGACAGGAGCATACAGATCTTGGGGCTGTTGGTCCACTTATCAGCCCCCTCTTGATTGCTCTGCAAGAGAGAAAGCAAGCTGTTTTCATCTGGGAGAGTTTTAGGCCTGATATGGAGTTTATTCTCATTACAGGATCCAGCAATCAGCCTGGCCTTTTAGCCAGTGTTCCCCAGCCCAAAACCCAGCCCCAACCCAGCCAGCCTGTACCTCAGCCTCAGCCCAAGCAGCCACAGGCTCCGCCCACCCCACAGCAGACGCCTGCCACTCCAGCCCAGGCTCTGCCCACCCCAGCCCAGGCCACCCCCCAGCACCAGCAGCAACTCTTCCTCAAGCAGCAGCCGCAGCCGCAGCCGCAGCCGCAGCCGCAGCAGCCGCCGCCTTGCCAGCAGCCTGCAGGCACGTTTTACCAGCAGCAGCAGCAGCAGCAGGCCCAGCAGGCTCAACAGGTAAGCTGTACACAGCCTCATTTTTGCTTGGCACATCTGAGACAGCCCTGCGAAAAGGCCCAGTAGGTATAGGCATCTTCCTTGAGAAGCCCTGGGAAGACAGCCACTAGACGTGACATCGTTGCTTCTCCCAGAGGCAAACACTAGAAAACACTGAGGAGTAGAGCCGTCATTGGGACACTCACACGCCTCTCTCTTCACCTGGATGGAGGAACCACAGCAAGGGAGATATTTTTTGAGACAGAGAACAGAAGAGCATAAGCAGGGAAGGGGCAGTGAGAGAGCGAGAGACAGAGGATCCAAAGCAGGCTCTGCACTGTCAGCACAGAGCCTGATGTGGCGCTCACACTCACAAACCTAGAGACCATGACCTGAGCCGAAGTCCAACATGTAACTGAAGACGGAGCCACCCAGGTGCCCCGCAGGGAGATATTTTTTTAAGGACTCTTCTTTTCTAACATAACTGCACCATTACCATACTAAAATAATTTCTTACTATTATAAAATATCCAGTGACAATTAACTCTTCCTGATGTCTCATGATTTAAGTTGGCTTGTGAGACTCAGGATCCAAATAAGGCCCACATGGTATATTTAGTTGTGATACATCTTTTTTCTATCATTATCTTTTCATATATCTTTTCTACACTTTTTACTATGAACATATTCATTTTATAATGATTGACATGTCTTTTAAGTCCTCTTTTATTCACAGGTACTCTTCCCCCCCGCCCCCCCGTCATTTAATTTTTTGAAGAAACTGGGTCATTCATCCTGTAGTATTTTCTATCTTCTGGATTTGGCTGATGCATCCGGTGGTCACTTAATATGTTCCTCCACCCCCTGTGTAAACTGGTAATTTTTTGAGATTTGCTCAATATTTGATTCCGTTGGCTCATTCTTTGTTCTTCTGGTTGCATCACATCAGGAGGCATATAAAGTCTGGTTGTCTTCTCTTTTATTAATATTAAGATCAGTCAGTGAGTTTGGTGTCTGTCTGATCCATTCATTTAATGCCCCTGATCAGTTTAGCAGCCACTGCTGATCATTTCCTAAGTCAATTAACTCATTAGGGACAGCAACATGGTGGTGTGCTAGCATTCCCCCTCTTCACTGAGGGGCTGGAATGTTTCTGTGAAGAATTTTTCTCAGTTACTTGATGACCCTGTGGTACTGTTTATTCAGGAAAGGGGGGGAAATGCTTGATTCTTTTTCCCTGTGTTCTCCAGTTTTCAGAATGGCTTTGTTCCTAGGTCATCTGATGGTGAACAAAGAGGTTTCTGTTTTAGCGTCATCATGAACTCAGGGATTTTTAACATATTTGATACATTTCCATACATTGCTGTTTTAAAAGTTTTGTTTTGATGCTTGAATTGCCCCAGCTTTGGCCAGTGGAAGTGTCTTCAGGCTGGCTCCGGAGTCCTTTGGTAGTGACCAACTGTCTTTAATGGTTTCCTTGCTATTTAGTTTAACAAGTCCTTCCTGATTCACTCTGCCCTTTATCTTGACCTGGATTTCTCTGATGGAGCTCCATGTCCTTTTAATGGAAATCGTATTTAGAGACCACAGTCTTGTTGCTAAAAATATTCATTTGCTAATGAGTTGGTTATTATTTTTAAGCCTTTTTAGTGGATACTTGGGAAATGTATTTTGTTTGTTTTGTTTTGTTAATAGAATATATACTGTGAGTCCACGGTAATAAGATGTCTTTGCCTTTTTCATTCTTAGAATGTTTAGCTCATTATTTTCTGCAGAGTCTGGCTACAAATTTGCTACACAGGTTTATCAGTCTCATTTTGCTTTTGACTTATAGTTATTGTTGAATTTTGATTTAATTTTGTTTTGTTAGAATATAAAACATTAACAGAATTTCAAAATTAAATCTGCAGAATTCTGTCCCCTCCATCCCATAATACAGAGGTAGTCCTTATTCCTATTTACAACTTGAGAGTATTCCCTTTTAAGGATACATAGCATGGTTTGTTCAGTCAGTCCCCTGTTGATAAACATTTGGTTGTATCCAGCATTTTGCAGTTATAAATAGGCAGCTATTTATTGACATCAGCTTCTTTGCTAACCCTTAACTTTGCCCTAGGAGGTGAACAGTATCCTCTCAGTTAACTCTGCAACTAAGTAACAGTGTATAGGATGTTTAAAGACAAGATCTTGAGTTTTGTTAACCAGTAGGCTCTTGTTTGGCCTCTGTGCCTGTGTGTGTGTGTGTGTGTGTGTGTGTGTGTGTGTGTGTAGCACATAGTCCGTAGCAGTGCAAAGAGATGGATAAGAAGTATCTGTATCCTGAGGCAGGAAGACTATCACTTGAAACAATTAATTATCAGTATAAGATCAAACACCAGTAAGTGTGGTAGAGTGTACTGAAGGTTTTGAATGTTTAAAGGTGGAAGAGTTAGTAAGATAGAGCTCTCAGGGCATAATTTTCAGAAGGCCTTGGAAGGACTCTATTAGCTGGGCTAGCATTTGGGTCATTCTTCTTGGTGTCGTCACTGCTTCATCCTGTTCACGAAGCATTTTAATCGTGGCTGCTCCCAAATCCCTTTATAAGTGGGATTACCTCTGTGATTGGGAGATGGTTTATTAGCTTCTCTTACACTCCAGCATGGGGAGTCACAAGATGCACTGTCAAATGAAAACCCTTAGAAATCTGCCCCCCGCCTGCCCCCAGAAGCCTGTGTGCAGTGCAGGAGGCAGCACAGTGCCATGGGCACAGCCTGGCAGTGTCCGGTGCTGCCAGGTTCGTTGTGATGCCCCGAGGTTCCCCTTGTGAGTGGTCAGGCCAAGCTCAAAGACTTCTGCCCACCCTTGCCTTTGGCTTCAGACTGGGCTTAGTCATGACTGAGACATTCGTGTTTTGTGGAATATTGTTCAGAGACAGGCTTTCTTCACCTCCTCCTTTCTTGCCGCTCCTCCTGCTCAGTTTCAGGCAGTACACCCAGCAGCCCAGCAGCCAGCGATTGCCCAGTTCCCTGTGGTGTCCCAAGGAAGCTCTCAACAGCAGCTGATACAGAACTTCTACCAGCAGCAGCAGCAGCAGCAGCTGGCCACGACCCTGCATCAGCAGCAGCTGCTGACTCAGCAGGCTGCCTTGCAGCCGAAGAGCGCTGTGGCAGCGGCACAGCAGCCCCAGGCACAGCCGGCCACAGCCCCGCAGCCACCCCCGGCCCAGGAGCCCGCGGTAAGAGCCAGCTGGGCTCAGCCGAAGAGCTCGCTTGCTGCAGCTGGGGAGTGGCCTCTGCATTTGGGCTGGGCCGCTTCCCCATTCTTATGGTTCAAATATTTGATTTTTTTTCTTGATATTTGCAAGGTCATGATGAAGTATTCTGTAGAAGGTAGAGGTTTTAGAAAAATGATTGGAGGCCACTAATGAACATTCTTATTAGTCATTCTAAAATTAGACTGGCAGAAAGAGCTGTTCTTGTCTCTGTCAGTGCCAATGTTGAGCAGTCAAGGACCCGGGTAGGATTAGAGCTAACCACTTTCCCTTCAAGGGCCGGTATGACCCTCAGGGCCTTTCCACTTTCTGGAGGTTCCTGTGGGCTCCCAGCTTTGCCCTGAGTCCAGAGAGTGTTTTATTTATTCTTTGTCTTGATTGACATTACTAGCCCCCTTTGGGGGCCTCCTTGCTGGGCCTGTTTACTGTGGCCTAACCCTCTGGGCCTCTAGGCATCTGAGTACTATTTGAGTGTCCTTGTCATGCTAGAAATGGGCATGTCCACTTCTAGATACTGACTCACTATAGCATCTGACCCTCATCTCCTCTCCTGTACAGCTTCAGCATTCTCAGGCACGTTGTGTTTGGCCTCTACTAAGTGCTCTTAATTCTGTACTCATGTATTTCTGAGTGATAGTGAGAAAACACTTTGGTGATAGAAAAAAGGCATTTTATGTATCCAGCTGGCAGAGTATCATAGCTACTGTCTTATTCCCAGGGAAGTCCAACTACTAGACAAATGAAAGAAAAGTAAGAAATCATCTTTCCGAGGATTGGATTTCTAATAGAGTTTTGTCACCCATCTCAAACCAGAAAACCTTCATGCCTTCAAAAGGAGGCAGTGCCATAAATAGATTGTCTTCTTTGAGCCTTAGCTAAGTGTGTATTCAGTGTCTTTACACCTTCATTTCTGAAACAACACAGTCTTCCTGCAGGTGTGTGGTAGACAGCTACTCTCTGTATTTTTAACAGAAACCAGGCCCTGACTGGAAAGAGATTACCCAAGACATACAGACTGATAGCAGAGCCAGGGAAGAACCAAAGAATCCTGATCTGCGTTCAAGGATAATAACAAAGATCCTCATCCAGGGGGATGAAATGATCAACAGCCATTGACTACACTTCTCATGAGGTTCCCCTTTGCTGTCCCTCTTTTGAGAATGAAATTATGAGCCTTCTCCATGTTCCTTGGCTGAACACTCACTTGAAGCACTTGGCTTGAGGGTAGTCGGTTGAGGGGACAGAGAAGGAACAGGAGCAGAACATTCTTCAGCCAGGAGCCAGAGAGCTTCCCAAATCTGACCCATCCCTTTCTCCAGTGACTTGGCAGGACTTCCCTAGAGAAGCAAGTGAGTGAATATAAAAGATACCCTCCAGCTACCTTAAAGCAATAATCTGCAAAGGGAAAATGGCAGCATGCCCTAGATGTTTTATTGCAGTCTTATTAGTAATAGCCAAAAGAATGAAAGTAACCTGATAATTCAAGAATGCAAGTGTGCAGCCATTAAAAATCATGGTTATAAAGTCTGTACAACAATATGAAAGCACTCATGAGATAATGTTGAAATTGTGGGAAAAGTATGTACTTGGAAAAAGACTTACATATAAGATACCAAGAAGATAAGAATGGTTGTATTAGAATACAGTACTGATTATGGAATGGAAGTCTTGGTAGTCTTCCCCCTTTTGTGTATATTCTTACATTCCTGGATCTGACTATACTCCTTTTATAATTATATATTTTTTCTTGAAAAAAATCTTTAGCAAGACCAACATCTCAGTCTACTTTCCTTTCCTTTCCACTGTGGTTCATGTGTTCCTCTTCTCACTTCCTAATCTTTGGAGGAGACATGATGGTGAAGAGAAAAGCCCTGAGTCCTAGTCAGGAGACATGGGTTCTGTCCCCAGTTGACACTGTGACCCTGAGCTAGGTCTCATTTCCTTTGAAGTGTGGGAGTTGGAATCAGTGCTCTCCAAGGTCCCTTTGATGCTCACATTCTTATATTTGAAATGGCAGTAAAACTTTCTGCCTTGGAGTGCTTTGGTAGCTCAGTCATTTGCTCCTCATGGGATCCAGCCCCACGTTGGGCTCCGTGTTGAGCGTTGAGCCTGCTTAGGGTTCGTTCTCTCCCTCCCTCCCTCCTTCCCTCTCTTTCTCTCTCTCTCTCTCTCTCTCCCCCCCTAACTCCCCCCCCCGCACTCTCCCTCTCCCTCTCCCCTTCTCTCCCTCTCTGTCTCTCTCTCCCTCCCCCACCCGCATTGCCCTTCTTCCCTGCTCATTTTCACACTCTGTCTAAAATACAAAACAAAACAAAAAGCTGTCTGCCTGACTGGGTTGGGAGGAGCAGCTGAATGGGTTGGCGGCGTCTTGTACTAATAGATTGCTGTGATAGGTAAGGTATCCTCACGGTAGACATCTGTTCTTCAGTGTGCTGCACACAGGGATAGTTAAGAGGAGGGACCAGTGTTCTCCAGGGAGTCTGGACTCCTCAAAATAAAGGGACTCAACAGTTAAGTATAACTTTCTCAAAGTCATGAATTATCTTAACCTCCAAAAAATCGGCTAATCCAGTTCTGTCTGTAAAGCCATTCTGGTCTCTGTGGGTACCGGCTTAGGGCCGGCTGGTGCATGCACATCCTGGACCCCTGAGGGAAGTTGTGGAGCCAGAGCTCTGTTCTTTACAGTGCATTCTGCTTCTCCCTCAGAGGTGCCTCAGCTGCTTTACCCTCCGACTTTCGTTTGACTGATGTTAGAGCCTTATATTCTTATCCATCCAGTTGGTGAGAGGTTGTGTACTCATATATGCACATAACCTGCCTCAGTAAAATTCAGACTCTGAATCAATATGAGGACAGAAAACCCCACGCTGGTCAGCATCCCAACCCAAGTAGCAGGACCTTCTGGTTTCCTTTCTCTCTCAGGGCCTACCTTTGAACACACAGAATGTGAGAACTGAGCTACAGCATGGAACGGGCATCTGAGATCAGGGACGAGAGGGAAGTGATGGTGAATACCTGGGGCCTTAAATAGTCTAAAAAACTCTGTCTCTGGATTGACAAAATTAAAGGGTTAGGTGGCCTTCTTCATACGATTCTTTGTTCCTCTTCTTGAAAATAGCACTTTGTAGATTGTGACTTAGGCTTAAAGTCTAACCAAGTGGCTGCAAAGATGTTCCTATTTACTTTTCTGTGGTTTACTTTTCTGCCTCCTGAAAATGGCCCAAATCTCAAGACTCTTTGTGTTATTAGATCAATGTCATCAAGCGCTTTTCAAATTTTTTATTTCTTACTGTATTCTCTACCCGGTTCTTCAGTGCCTTTTCCAAGCTGAAGGTTGGAACAAGTTAACCCCACTGCCCTAACGCTGTACATTTTCTCAGGGGAGGCACAGAAATAGAATCTTGTAGACCCATCTTATCAATGAAATAAAGAGCCTTAACAAAATGAACAAAAAAAGCACTACTGTTTGTGAATCACAGTGGAATCCTAAGTTATTCCTAACCAGTAGTTTGAGCTATGTCAGAGTCAAGGGTCTCTTGGCAGGAATTATTCAGCTCAAGTGTGTTTTAGCTGGAGATGTGCTGTCATTGGCTTCTGACCACGGTGGTAGGTTGCTTAAAGCATGCACGCTCTGTGGAGGCATTCTGAATGAGTGTCTGTATGACCTTGGGAGCCGAAAGTGGTCCTGTAGGATACATTCTCAATTTTTGGAGTTAGAAATGGCTTCTACAGTCTTATGCTCTGGACTATATTATGTATGATTAGTCTGGGTATCACTGCTGATGGAGGACTGAAATTTATATATAAGCATCAGATAAATAACATGTTGGTATCAGTCTCAGATTTAAAGTTCCGATTGTCAGAAAACTGGGTTTCTTTCTTTCTGGTTGTTATTGGTAAATTCAGCCTTTTGAATCCCATCCGTGGTAGCTCTCATGTGGCATTTTTTTTATTATGCTTGTCTGTTTTTCTTTTTTCATCTCCCCACCTTTTTTTTTTTTTTTTTGGGAACGCTTGTCATTTTTCTTCTTAGCAGATTCAAGCCCCAGTAAGACAACAGCCAAAGGTTCAAACAACCCCACCTCCTGCCGTCCAAGGACAGAAACTCGGATCTCTCACTCCTCCGTCATCCCCCAAGACCCAACGTGCTGGGCACAGGCGGATTCTCAGTGACGTAACCCATAGTGCGGTCTTCGGGGTCCCTGCCAGCAAATCAACCCAGCTGCTCCAGGCAGCTGCAGCCGAGGCCAGCCTCAATAAGTCCAAGTATGCGGTGCTTCCTCTTTATCCTTCCTACTGCTGTGGGCCAGGGCTGTGTAATTCTCTGTATCTGCGTGCAGATGTGTGTTGATGTACATGTAAGGGTAGGGGTCCGAGTTTGTTAAGAAACTGAATTTGCCTATACTACGGAGACAACACTGGCCTTAAGAAATAAGTTCACACGTGCTTTACTGTCTCTATTCTCTCACCCATTCCATGTTCCCAGCATATTTTCTAAACTCGTAGTCTGACCAAATCTCTCCATGCTGAAAATCCCTCACTTCACTCCCCTTTGCCTGTGGGATAATATCTGAACTCATTGGTTAACAGACCAAAGGCTGTTGTATCACACTGGTGGACTTGTCATTCTTCATCATTGCGCGTGCCTTGTTCATCCTGTGCCCTCTCCCCAGGCTGCCACTGCCCTCCCTGTCCACCTAGGAAATGAATATTTATTCATCAAGGTCCGTGTCAGAGGTTTGACCCCTTGGTGTCAATATAAGTTTGTCTGAACCTTTTTTGAGCATGTGTCCCATTGTATTATCATTATTTATTTATATATCCAACTGATCTAGCCTGCCGATTCCTCTAAGACAAGGACCATGTCTTAACCTTCATAAATCTGGTGGCTGGCTTTGTGTCTGAAATAAAGTAGATAACAATGAGTGCTTGCTAGGTAAATGCAATTTCAGATCCTCAGCTTTCTTGGAATCATTTAATGTTAAAAATCTTTAAGTCACTAATTAATGCAAAGTCTCAAGGGAGACTTTAGATGAAAATTAGGTAATGATACCACAAGATAGTGATAACTATCTTTATTTCTCTCAAACTGTGATCGTGACCACTCACAGGGGCCCCTCATTCTATGCAGGCTAGATCTTGACAGATGGGATGCAGCCTGAAAAGACACCAGTCCTGTCCCTTCTGGGGTCAGTTATTGTGGATGTTGTGGTGGGGGCCACCGAAGGCACATGCCTAAGAGCAGGTTGCTTTGGGATTTTGGATTGAAAGGACTTGCAGATGAGACCAAAGATCGAAGCCAGAGATGAAAGAAGTAGTGGGAGATAAATGGTCAGGAAGGAAAGAGAGCCATTTATTTCACACAGTGAAATAAGGATCTGTGGAAACTGTGCGATTGCTGGGGAAAGCACTTGATAATAATGGTTTGACTTAGAAAACAATCTGTTCTCAAAACAGAGATTGACCCTTTTTCAACTTTTTCATCTCGTGGGGGTGGGAACCTACCTAGGTCTGCAACCACCACTCCATCAGGCTCTCCTCGGACCTCCCAGCAAAATGTTTATAATGCTTCCGAAGGTTCTACGTGGAATCCCTTCGATGATGACAATTTCTCCAAACTCACAGCTGAAGAACTGCTGAACAAGGACTTTGCCAAGCTGGGGGAAGGTGAGCAATTGGTGTCTTTCTGTGATTCTTAAACCCTAACTCCAGAGAGGCATGTCTTTCTTTCCCTCAAAGGCTTGATTTCAAAGTATGAGTGCAGATTGGTGTGTTTACCAGAGGACTGGCATCTCTCTATCCTCAGGAACTCCTGGCCTGTTGCAGGCAGTGCAGGCAGGGACTCTTTTAGGAAAGATTTGGTAGCATAGATCAGGATGGTAGTGTCAGGCATGGTAACTATGCAGACGAGTGTGATGGTTTTCTTGTCCTGAGTGTGTTTCTTGTCGCAGAAACTTGTTACTGTTTACCCAGGAAGAGTGCTCCCTTATACGAACATTGTCTCTTTGACTATGATCAGAATTCTCACTCTGAAAAGGCAATCAAATAAATAGAAGGTACAATTTCTACCCTCAAAAATCCACAGTCTATTTTGGAAGGCAGGACACACACACAGGCACACACACGCCCTTTGGAAAACAGCAGCACGTGGGGAAAATTCTTTGAGAAGAGTACCTTAGCATCAGACGAGAGCACAGGGTAGAGGAATGACCAGAGCCAAGTGAGTGATAGAATTTTGACCAGACATTTTAGCTTTAACTATTAATTTATAGATACCTTTTAAAAATTTGTATTATTTATTGTCCTTTTATTTTTTTCTAATTTATTTGTTTATTTTTGAGTTGAGAGAGAGCATGCACATGAATGTACACACAAGCAGGAGATGGGCAGAGAGAGGGGGATCTGAGGTGGGCTCTACGCTGACAGAAAAGAGCCTGATGTGGGGCTTGAACTCATGAACCTTGAGATCATGGCCTGTGCTGAAGAAGGATGCTTAACTGACTGAGCCACCCAGGTGCCCCTTCTTGTTCTTTTAAACCAAAGACAGAGTATAGGATTTAACTCTTAACAGACAACTTACTAACTCATTGTCAAATTATTTCATTGTTATGTATGCCAGTTGTTGTTCTAGAATAACAGAAATACCATTGTGGGCTATTGAAAACTCTAGTATTTTTGCACTTGATTAAGAGACTCTCGAGTTTAGGGCTGCCTGGGTGGCTCAGTAGGTTAACCATATGATGACTTTGGCTCAGATCATGATATCGTGATTCCTGGGTTCAAGCCTGGTGTTGGGCTCTGTGCTGACAGCTCAGATCCTAGAACCTTCAGATTCTGTGTTTCCCTCTCTCTCTGCCCCTCCCCCACTCATGTTTGCTCGCTCGCTCTCTCTCTCAAAAATAAATAAATGTTAGAAAAAGAGAGACTCCTAAGTTTTAAAATTCTTGTGTCTATTTTTAATAATTTCCTGTCTCTATTCTGCCACATCAAATTGCTACCATTGTGCCTGTCCCTTGTCATGTCTAAGTCCCACCATTTCCCCTGCACCCCCTTCTCATGTACACTCCTGAACTGTTTCCAATGCAGAAAACAGATTGGCAAACTCATTAGAATTACATACAAACAAATGGATTCTGAGTAAGGACTAGAGGCATCCTGCTCTGAGTAATGTACTTGAGCTTTTGGGCTTTCGCACCAGCCGTCTGTTTTGTTGCTTTTTACTTATTAATTTGAAAAAAAAATTTTAATCGTGATAAATATACATGACACAAACATTAGCTTCTTAACCACCGTTAAGGGTACATTTCAGTAGTGTTAGTTACATACACACTGTCGTGCGCCCAATCTCCAACACTCTTTTTGGCCTTGCAAAACCGATGTGCTGTCTTCGATTCTTTAAACTTCCTTCCTTTTCTCACTGTTGTCTCAGTTATTGCAGTGACTAGACAGAGACCTTTGAATAGCAGAGGTGTTGCCATAATGCAGTGACAGGAAGACTAGAAGTCAGTTGAGATGATGCCCTCATCTCCCGCATGTGTGTGCACATCACGGGCTCTGCTGGAATGAACTGAGTGGTATTTTCTCCCTCTAGGCAAACATCCGGAGAAGCTTGGAGGCTCAGCTGAGAGTTTGATCCCAGGCTTTCAACCAACTCAAGGTGATGCCTTTGCCACTCCTGCATTTTCTACTGGAACCGGTTAGTATAGCAAACGCCTGAAACATAGGGCTCACTGTTGTTACCTCTACAGATAACTCTGGCACACCAGTGAGCCCCAATTCTTGGTGTTCACTTCTATTTCCTTTTATTCAGAAGGTTTCCAATATAAACAAGAAATATCTGGAATCACTTTGAAATATCTGGAAAAAGAAATATCTGGAATCACTTTGAATTAAAATGACAGGATGTATCAGGAATATATAGGATTTGTTCTCTCTGGCTCACATTCATACTTTAGGCAAACATTTCTAAATTTAAGAACATCACTCTGTTAATCTCTTGTAATTGTTTAGGTTCTGTGGAATGACTTGAAGAATTCTAAGACTTAGATGTTCTTTCCTATATCCAAGACTCTACTGAGCTGTGTGTGTGTGTGTGTGTGTACATGTTTACGGGGAGAGGGAGATACCTTTTTTAAAAAATTAGACCTTTTTTTTAATATTAAAGATGCAAGAGGAAAAAATATTTACACATAGTTTACAAATTACACATAGTTTATACTATATTAGTTTACATATACTTTACACATAGTAAACTGTACTTCAGTTAACATTTCTTAAAAATCGATACATATTTATCATATAAAAGTAATATTTATAAAAAGCATAGGGAAGAAAGTTAAAATGCCCATAATCTCACCACTAAGAAACAGCACAGGAATTCCATTTTGGTGCCTGTTAGTGGCATTTGACCTTTTTAGGGTCATGGATATCTTTATGAATCTAATGAAAGTTTTAGATCTTCTCCCTCACAAAAATACATGATCACAATTGCGTACACAATTGTCAGTTTCAGCTTAAGACTCTAATGTACATCTTTATAAGTCCTATTTTAAAACCAAATTTTCTCACTAAATCTGGCACATTTCCCACATCATTAAAGAAGCTCCTAAAAGATAAATTTTTAAAAGATCTGCGTTAAATTGCTTCATATGCATTTGTCCTAATGCATCTAACCAAGTAACCTCTTTTTTAAACATTAATTTGCTTTCAGTGTCTTAGTATTATAATTTCCTCAGCAGTGGGTGTGAGGTTTTGAGTGTGTGTGTGTGTGTGTGTGTGTGTGTATGTATATATATATTCTTTGTACATATGGAATTTGATATACTTCTGAAATTGATTATTTTAATTGTATTGATTAGTTTCTGACTTTAACCTTATATATTCTTTTCTTTATTTCTGCTTTCTTTAGGTGTGTTAGTAGTTTTTCTAACCTCGTATATGCATTTCTTATTAGAACTTTGACTTTCATTACATAATATCCTTTACAGTTTCTTTAAGATAACTTGGAGATTACTTATTAAATCAGAAGATATGCATCTTTTAAGGCTTTGGTACCTGCTTCTAAATTGGCCTCTGAGAATGCTATACAAGTTTTATTTTGGTCAACAGTGAATGAGAATAATTTTCCCACCATTTCCTCACCTAGCCCGGTTCAGAGGCTGTAAACAGAGGGCAGGGTCTACTGGCCACTTTTATTTCTCCTGGGATATGTATTGTTTATGTCCTTTGCCTTTTTTTTTTCTTTTGGTTCTGTGTTCGTTTTATTCTTACTAATTTGTAAGAGTTCTTCGTGTGTCCTGTGTTGTAAACATTTTCCCCCGGCCTGTCATTTGTCCTACACAAGTATCATTTCACCTGACCCTCTTAACAGCCCTATTATCTCTTCAGACCTTCCACACCATCTCCACAGTAGTCACAGTTGAGGTAACTGAGCACAGTCTAGTCTCTTTTCCAGGGTCACAGCTAGGATGTGGCAGAGCTGGGGCGCCATCCCTTTGGCTCCAGAGCCTCCTATCTCAAGTTCCTGCCACAGAATGAGGCAGATTTAGTAACATCTTTCTTGAAAATCAACTGCAGGTTTAAATTCTTTTAAATAAAATAGAATAGTGCATTTAAACCTTTTATAATACTTGTATGTATCAATTTTAATTGTATGTATTTGTGTCTCTCTTTTTTTTGGTAACTTTAGCTAGAGATTTTGCTGTTTTACTATCTTTCAGAGACAGCTTTTAGATTGATAAAATCTACCATTTTTCTGTCTTTTAATTCTTTAACTTTTATTTTTTTGATTATAGATTCCTGTTTTCTTAGAGTTGCTTTGCCAGTACTAAAAGGAACACCTAGTAAAAAATTTTTAAATGTAATAAAAGTGTTTAGAGTTTTTCTCCCACTATAGCAGTGATTTCCAACCAGCATGAAAGTGGGGAGAGAGGCTAATTATAATCTGCAGGAAGCCTTCTCCACAGATGTTTCAATATTCTCTTTTCTCCTCTCTTGAACTGCCTGCCCCACCCTGACCTTTGAAGATTAAACTTTATTGAGAGTGCTTTCTAATAGGTGCGTGTTTCCCTCGTCAGGAAAAAAACTGGAGTTTTAACCATATCCTGTAAGTCTTCAGATGATGTTCTCATGTTATTATTTTGGAATACACGTTGGACTTACTTGGGGGATGTGGTTTTTAATATTAAATATTTAAAATTCTTTTTGTTATTTTTCATTTTTAAGTTTGTTCTCTTGCCTGTGTAATTTTTAAATGCATTGATATTTTGATCTGGTTCAAAGTGCTTCAGGTTTGATATGCCACATAGTTGACTAAATGTACCAAATGTATAAAGCATTGACTGTTGCCCTTGGGACAGAGCATGGCAATAATGTCCAGCTATGGTACTATATGGTCTCTGTGGAAAGAGGGTCATGGGAGAAAGAAGCTCTAGGAAAGTCTTCTTTGCTGTTGAATCCTAGCATTTAGTGTAGTGTTTGGTTCTGTACAGATTGTTGAATGAATATAAAACTACTTTTTGCCAAAGGATAGGAGCTTGGATTTACCAATGTTAATGATAGAGGCCCCTGCAACTTTCCTATCTGCTCCCAGTGTCAGTGCCTATGATTCCTACTTACCACGTTTTTTTGTTTGCTTTGCTGTTTCTTTGTCTGTATGAACTGTTTTTAAAACAGTGTCTATTTTTGTTGTAGCATCTTCTTCCCCTTTATGCTTACTTTGTAGGCTATAAATGGCCATAATTTTTTAAGGGACTTCAAGGCCCCACCTTAAACACAGTAGAGTGCTGACAGTAGTAGCTGCGAACATATGCTGAGCACTTGCTGAATGCTAATAAGCCGGCTGGTTAAGTGGTTTTTTGCGCATTAGCTCAGGTGGTTCTTAAAACAGCCCATGGGAAGTCAAGTGACGGGCTCAAGATCACACAACCGGAGACTGACAGGGTGGGGATTTGAACCTGAACAGCCCAGTCCAGCAGCTGTAGTTATAACCACATTGCAAGACTCTTTGTGAATCAGTGACACTAAGCCTTTACAAACATTATAAAATGTCTTCGTATTTTTTTTCATCTTATCCAGTCTTTTTAAATGAACATTTGGTATTTTTCCTTCTTTCTTGTTTGTGATATAAACTTTTTGTGTTTGTGACACTTTTATTCTTTACATAAGAAACAAAATGATATCTAAACCCCAGAAATCAGCATGTCCTCATTTGTATGGAATATAGGGTTGCAGCATTTTCTACGAGTTTCTTACCGAGCTCAGACTGTTCACTGATTTTAAACCATCTGATCAACCAAGGAAGGAAATAAGCAGGAAATTTCATAATAAGTCAGGGAGGATGGCAGAAGGGTTATTTTAAACATTTTTATGTTAAGAGCTACAGAAATGTTGATGAACTGTGTCCATATGTTGCAACGGACATCTGGAACTTGACATTGTGCCTCTTTATTTAAAATATTTTTCTGTTAAGTTATATACATTCATTTGTGTAATTTTGGAAAAATGACTAAAAGCCCAAAGAAGCAAGATGAAAGAACTCACAATCCCTCTCCAAGAGGAGAACATTACTGATATTTTACAATATTTATGTCCATAATTTTATTTCTGCATATATACTTTTTTCAAAAATGAATATGTCCAATTGTATCATTTGTTCTTTTTCTTTTAACATATTTCATTGTGTCTAATTTTAGAAACTTCTTCTAGAGATTTTAAGAGCAGTGATTTTATCCCCGTCTTCCTCCATCTACCTTTCAAGAAACTTATAAACCCACTATCATAATCTCAAAGTGACAAAATTATAGAGGTTGAGAACAGACTAGTGAATTCCAAGAGGTGGGGACTGGAATGAGTGTGTGACTGTAAAGGAGAACAAGAAGGTCCTTTTATATGATGGAACAGTTCTATATCATTGTGGTGGTGCTTATGTTAATCTATACCTAGGATCTTATTGCAAAGAACCACACACACAGAGACACAAAAGCATATGTGAAAACTGACTAAAATTAGTTAACAGTATTGTAACAATGTCAGTGATATCATCCTACCGTTGTAAAAAAAAATCTCACCATGGAAGGAAACTGGTTGAAAAGGTTCCCAGGACTCTCTGTACAGCAATTTCCTATGATTTCATAATTATTTGAAAATAAAGTGTTTGAAAGATCCACTCTGTAGAAGGCAAATGAGATTTTAATTACTGAGCAAACTGAATATTAAAATGCAGTGTAAAGAATGGTAAAGTAGAAGCCAGCAAACTTGTGTTCTGATCCTAGGTTTGCTGGTAGACCTCTGGCTAGTCTCTTAACTTCTGGGCTTTATTTTCTTTTCTGTAAAATGAGAAAATTGTGCTAGAAAATCCTAAGATCCCTTCAAGACCTGATATCCCATAGGGTGTATAGATTTCTGTAAATCTGTGAGCTTGCCAAATACACAATGAATGTCAATAAATGTTAGATGTAGTCCAGAGGTTAGTGCTTGCAACAGGCAGGAAGTCTATTTCTGTTCGTTTCTGTCTGCCTGCCTAGCATGCCTAGACATTTGGTGATACCGTGACCTCAAGAGGGTAAAGGGCACGTCAGAAACACGTATACATATGTGCTAGATTACAGAACAGGCAGTGCTTGTTTATATGCCAAATGTGTGATATGGACAAAGGTGCTATAGGAATTCTGGAAGAGACCACCATAGATGTCCACGCATAGAGGAAGTAGAATTTCAGGGGTAGGCATATGGTGCCAGTTTTATCATAATTCATTACATCTTTGAGTATGTTGCAAGGACCAGATTGTATATCTCATACATATTTTGCCTTTCCCCTGAATTATATCCACTCATCTGTCTTTATTCTGCCTCTGAGTTTAGATTTACTCTGCAATTAGAGCTGTTGGGTTAATAGATGCTAAGTTCATCTAGATTTACTTGATGTTTTCTGCTTTTCTCTTTTTTCTCCCCTTGACCCTTTCTTCCCCTCCAACCCTCTCCAGCTGAAAAAAGGAAGGGTGGGCAGACTGTGGACTCTAGCCTCCCACTTCTAAGTGTATCTGATCCTTTTATCCCTCTTCAAGTACCTGATGCACCAGGTAGGTACACAGAGCTGCTCTGAGCTTAAGCAAGTTGATTCGTGATTCTTGTGTTCCAGGGTTTCTTGAGAGTTACTTGAATACTTCATGAAAAGGATGTGAATTCCAAGCCCTGTTAATAGTTCTGTTGTATATTTTTGGTAATGGGAGGGCCTGTGTATTGGAAAGAACATAAGTCCAATATGATTATAACAGCATGTCAAGGGGGACCTGTAAGCATGTGATAGAAGGAACAAAATGCTAATAGTGGTTATATGATGATTTCTTCTCCAGTACTGGTTTACCTATAATGGGCTTATATTTTCTAAATAAAAATACATATTAAAAGTTAAGGGGAATGTGAGTCAGGAGACCCAGTTTCCCTTCCTAACACTTCAACTATCTGAAAACATTCTGGGCTTGACTCTTCATCAGTGAAGTAATTTGGACTGTATGAGTTCAAGTATCCCTTTAGGCCCACCATATCTGACTTTTAAGTGAGCAGTCTAAAAAAGGAAGAAATTGTTAATGTGTTCTGATTGAAATAGCTTTTGAAACAGTAATTGGATACTTGCCACTTGGGGTTCATGAATGCTGGTGAATTCTCTCTCGACTCTCCTCCCCATCCTTTAAGGGGTGGGGGCAGGGAGCATGATGTGAGACACAGAAGCCACCCTTTCTCTTCCTTTTCACTCTTTTTGAAAAAGCAGATAGATCCAACTCTTTAGAAGCATCTAGCAGTCATTTTGTTTCTGATAGTTTTCCTTTCTTCCCATTCTTCCCTCCACCTATTCTCTTGGTTTTAAACTAATAGGATCTGCTTGGTTCTTCTCTCCCAGAATGTAAAGGTATTTGATTGACTCAAGGTTGGCAGTGATTGTGATGTTTGTGTCATCTACACACTAAGACTGCAGC
The DNA here is from genome assembly GCF_006229205.1 of Suricata suricatta. Taxonomy (NCBI): domain Eukaryota; kingdom Metazoa; phylum Chordata; class Mammalia; order Carnivora; family Herpestidae; genus Suricata; species Suricata suricatta. Next base: position 113,207,114 of record NC_043703.1, on the reverse strand, counting down.
AAGGGTACCATGACAGTTTTTATTTCCTAGGCAATTTGTCGACCCTCCTTAGGAGAAGCAAAAACTTGCCTTAATCAGGTAGTATTGTGTAACTTCATAGCTTGCTGGGCCTGGATGTAGGTCAAAAATACATAAGGTCTCCAAGAAATGATTCAGTGTAGGATAGTTGAAGGAAAGGGAAGAAAAATCAAGTAGAGGCCCTTTTCTCTGTTGTACCATTCAGGCATGCTGGGCAGTACCTAGACAAGCCAGTTTCAAGCGGAAAGGTGTGGGCTGCAAACTCAGCCAGGGGCCCACTGGCCTCTTTTTCCTCCCTGTTGTGGCAATCACGGGATCAGACCAGGAAATGGTTACTGAGGCATTCTCCCTTTGACACCCCTCAGGTTCTTGCCTTGTTCTGTCCCACATAGCCTATGGGCTACAGAAGCTGGAAGGGAGACCTCTTGGCACAGGCCAGAAGATGCGGGCCCAAAGGTGGGGAGCTGTCCTCTACAGCTGTCACAGGTGCCCTCTGGGTCAGGAGTGAGGAGCCAGGCACATACGTGAGGTGGCTCAGGATATCTACTCCCACTTGTGGAGATGCGTTGTGAAGATAAGCCTGGGAGGCGCACCATAGGTCACCTGCGGCCATCCTGCCTTCCATGGTGTCATCTTTCCTGTCTCCTGATCCTCCATATCTCTTATTCTGGTGGATTCCTGCTAAAGTGTACTGGCATACACTTTGATTCCAATTAAGCCATGACTCCTCTTGGATTTTAATGAGAGATCTACTAAAATGGGATATTCTAACAGAGAATTTCAGGGATATCATATGATCTGTCAGGCCAGACTCGTCTGAAAACATAAATTATATGTGTCACTCCTTTGTGCTCCTATGAATTTCCGTATCACTGAGAGTAAAATCCAGACTTTTTACCAAGACCTAAAAGGCCCTAACTAATCTGGTTAGTTCTCTGGCTACCACTCTAACCTGAGCTCATAATATTCTTTTCTTCAGTCTTTTCTCCATATCTGTTCCTTCTTGTTATCTGACATTTGGGTCTTAGCTTAAATACTGTCTTCTCAGGCCTGTCGTGACCCCACAGCACTCTCAGTCACACTTCCTGGCTTGTTTCTTCATAGCACTTTCGTGACATTGTTTGTTTTCATGGGCCATTATCTGTCTTTCCCCACCAGGACGTCAGTGTCCTGAGGGAGGGACCTTGCTGTCCGATCCAGCACACGGCTTTGCCAGTGCTAAGAAACTGACAGGTAGATTGGCACTCAATGAATATTTGCAGATTGGATGAATGAACAAAGTAAAACCTGAGGCTGAAAGGCTTATGGCAGTTCTCCATGTCTGTCCCCGACTCCCAACACTAGACTGCTGCCTTCATAGCCTTTCACCTGTGCCTCGGCCAACCCCCAGCCAGGCCTCACCCACTTTTGGAGGGTGAATAAGTGAAGGCATAGCCCGCAGTGTCAGGAAGCTACCAAACCCTGGGAGTGAAAGCAATAGCTAGGTTTAGCAGATTCTTCACCTCCAGCCCATTGCGGAGCCCTCCAGAATCTGGGCTGACCGTGGTATCTTCCTGCTGTCTGACTAATGTGTGTGCTGTAATGTTCTGCCTGTAGCACCATTCAATTCTGTAGCCTTTTTATCCAAGGATATAAATAGGACATGGATGGGGTTGCCCTACATCTTTCCTTAGCATCTTGAAATGTCTGAGGCAAGGCCTGAGGGCTTAGGGTCTCTGGAACCTCAACAAACTGCAAGTTGGTCTCCCCTCCTCCTGTCCCCCTAAAGCTCCCAGTTTGCCACTACCTCCAGACCACCACAGGCACCAGTCACACTTTCTGATCTGTTTGTTTATTTTGCGTATATACTGACCTCCACACTCCACCTTCCTGATGATAAGAGTCATGAAATCTTAGTCCCCTGACAACTATATGCCTTTTAATGACTTAACATTTAATTTTATGCTTTTAAAGTGCCCTCCCATGTAATTTCCTTTGATTCTACAAAGAATACTTATTGGTAGGTATGTCAAGTAATATTTCATGTTCCAGGGGAGGAGGTGGGGCCCTTGTGCTGTTGGGACCGTGCCACTGCACACACTCCTTTAAATGGCCCCTGGGCCCCAACCAGTGAAACCTTCCTGTCGGGGGTCAATAAAGCCTTTGACTGGAGAGCTAAATATAAGGTGTAGGGAAATACAAAAATGGGCTTGAACTTTTAAGACCTGGGTACTACTGGCATAGTAGCTTGGTGATCTTGATCAAATCACTTAAACTCTGTGTTCTTCTCCTAAAAATTGGTGCTATTAAAACCTACCTCATGGAGTGGCTTGTGAGGTCCAGATGAAAGCATGTATCTGAAATTGCTCTGTAAACTTTAAATTAGTAGAAGGATAGGAAATGTTGTAGACTTTGGTGCTGAGCCCTTATTCCCTATGGGGCAATCCTAGTTATGAAAAGTCTTAGACAATAATGTTTTTCTCTTACAGAAATTAAACTTGCTTTATAACCTTTGACCTTTGCACAACTGAGAGCCATTGAAAAAGACTTCCTTGATATAATGATTATTAAACTGTGGATAAAGGGGCACTGAGTAATTGAATTTGTTTGGGTTATTTTTTTTAAGGAGCATTTCTATTTTCCAAAGCATCATAAAACAAATTTTCTTAGAAAATCTGGCATTTAAAAAAATCACAGACATGAGCATTTGTGTGCTCACGGAGCTACCAGATGAGGGCTAGCTCTGGTGAGTCTCAGCATTCCATTGATACTCATATGCTGTGTGTTTATTTTGCCTTCTACTTATGTTAGATAAGCTATAGGTGGTACCAAATTTAAAATACAGTAGAAGAGAATGGGGAATTTTCTCTGAAAATTGGCAGAAGGATTTAATCTTTTGTGTTTTTAAACTGCTAAAATACATATAACCCAAAATTTACCATTTTAAAGTGGACAGTTCAGCGGCATTAAGTACCTTCACATTGTTTTGCCACTATCACCATCCATCCACAGAACTTTTTTAATCTCACAAAACGGAAACTCTCTACCTGTGCCTCCCCTTCCTCCCTCCCTGCAGCCCCTAGCAACCACCATCCTACTCTCTCCCTCTGTGAACTTGACTACTCTAGATACCTCATATAGCTGGAATCATACAGTATTTGTCTTTTTGTGACTGGCTTATTTCACTCAAGGTTCATCCATGTTGAAGAATATGTCAGAATTTCCTTCCTTTTGAAGGCTGAATAATGTTCTGTCGTATATGTATACCACATTCTGTTTATCCACTCCTCTGTTGCTGGCCACTTGGGTTGCTTCCATCTGTTAGATGCTGTGAACAGTGCTTCCATGAGCGTGGGTATGCGAATATCTCTTCATGGCCCAAGATTCTTTTGTGTATATATCCGTATATGGAATTTCCAGGTCCTGTGGTAATTCTGTTTTTTACTTTTGAGGAACCACCATATTATTTCCCATAATGACTACATCTTTTTACATCCCCACTGGCAGAGCACGAGTTTGAGGAAAAGATTTTCATAGCAAGTCTTTAATGCTGACTTCTCAACATCAGGGTTTCACAAGACTAAGCAGGCAGGGATTAGTTGCCCCATAAGTGCCACTTCCTGGAAGCAACAGCTTTTTAAAAATGTGCCTCCTGGTGTATGGTACTTTGTCATCTCTTAAAAAGTAGACAGGAGAAGCTGTGTTTTCTTAGTGGTTTGTTGTCAAGAAGAGTATTCCTCTCAGAGCTATTTGCCTGGCATGTTCCTCACTTCCAACTGCTATTTTGTAATATTAAAAAGTCCAAGGTTGATCACCTATGTGTCTTTGCTCTGGAAAGTTTCTCTTTCTGTAGATTCAGTTCCCTAAAATGAACCTGGAATGGGACATGGTGGCTGACTTTTGCTTCCAACTTGCAGATGTTACAGACAGTTTAGTGTCTAGTGTCTCAATGATAGGAACTATTTAGAGAGACTGGATTTTAAAAACAGCATCTCTCATCACAAGACTTCAGACAAGATATAAATTTCCAAAGCCACAAAGCTGTAGCAGCCAAATCATCTTTTCTGATGGGGGCCTGGCATCGAGCTCTTCCATGTTCGTTAGACCAGCCTGCTTTACTCTTCATGGTCATATTCCTCATTAGGGCTGGAACGGCACTTGAGCAAACCCTAAACCTTTTTAGCCTCTAAATAGATACTTATTCTCTCTTCTGATATTTGGAGTCTTTCTCTCTTAGAAAGCTCACAACTTTCACTATATTCCAGTCTCACATCAGGAAGCAGTTTTGATTATCTAACCTTAGATGCGTTCATGAAGGATTTATTACCGTCTTGCCTTGTGGTTTATACTTTAAATAAGTAAGTCTTGAGAGAAGCCTAACAGAAGACTTTGGAGTGGATTGATTTCTACCTGTTCCTCTCTTCCCTAGTCTCCAATGCCACTTGACTTATGCTTGAGAGGAGAGAGGAAGGTGCTCAAAAGATCTTGTTTCTAAGTCCCCTCTTAATTTTTCAAAGTCCTAGAAACCCTCTCCTTTACGAGCATTCTCAGCTTCCAGTGGCTGGGCCAACTCATTCTGTGCCCATTTTGCTTCAGGGGCCACCTTCTTGGTCCTTTCTCTGTGATTTCAGCCCATCTCCATGCTCTTAACCTGACTCATTCTTATTTGGGAACCCTAGAGCCTTGAGAAAGAACTGAGTATAGGAAGGGGAATGTGATAAGAAATACCACCAATAGAAAAATATGAGTAGACAATTCATGAAAGAAGAGATAGAAATTACTTGTATATATATATATGTATGTATGTGTATGTATGTGTGTGTATACATATATATATATCAAAGTTCATCATTATGATGAGTCCAACAAGAGCCAATTATGAAACAATTAGATGCCACAGCGTCTGCCATCAGCGTGGGGAAGAGGGAGGGCCCCACCACCTTGGGCTTGATGAATGTGTAAGAAAACAGACTCCACTCAGATCCTGGTGGTTTACTTTCTATTTTCTTTTCTAAAAAATTATTCCAAGAAAACATGGTTATGCGTCAATATTTACTAAACAATCAGAATTTATAGGAAAAGATTGGAGGGGTATTTTCTAAAAACTCTTAATAGTGGGTGTCTCTCAAAGTGAGATTATGGGTGGTTTTTACTTTTACCCTTCGTTTTCTCTGCATTTCCCAAGTTTCCACAGTAAACATGCTATTTTACTTTTGTAATAAGGGATCAAACAGTAGACAGCTGTTCTTTTTTCTTTTTTCTACATGTAATTTTAAGTCCCAGCAGAGTTCACACAGTGTTATGTTAGTGTCACATGTACGGTATCATGATTCCACAGATCGTGCATCGCCTGGCGCTCCTCACGACAAGTGCACTCCTTGATCCCCATCACCTGTTTCACCCACCTCCCCTCTGGGAACCAGCAGTTCTCAAAGAGTCTGTTTCTTGGTTTCTCTGTCTTATTTCCCTTTGCCTTTTTTTCCCTTAAGACATCCGTTCTTTTTTCAAATGAGGATCTAGCTTAAATATTGCCCCACCTTCTCACCCTGTTTCCTTGGCCACAGGTGTCTGTGCTGAGTTTGTGTGTTGAGCAGCACATGGAGTCAGCAATCTGCATTCCCTACAACCTGCTGCCCCTTCTGCCGTGGCAGAGGGTCCTTCCCCACAGGGGCTACCGGTTCAGATCTCCAGTTTCCTCCCTAAGCGGTCCGTCTTCTAAGCAGTGGTTAGTTCCTACTCCCTGTTCTTCCTTTGGATGATTGGCTTTTAGAGGTGGATAGGACCTTTAAGTGTATCTTCATTTTATCATTTTATCAATAAGAAAAGCTTAGATCCAGAGAACAATGGTGGTTTGCCCAAAGTGTCACATCAACTTAGTGCAGAGCCCAGGTCTCTGTCTCTTTTTTTTCTCTCTGGCAGACCATGCTGCCACCTCTCACACTTCACTTTATTCAAGAAATTCTGCTTTTTCTGATCTCCTACCAAGCCACTCGAGTAAAACCTGGAATCGCGACCATTCTCACTATTGTTATCTCAGGCATCTGTGGCTTCATTAGATATCAACAAGTTACAAAATGCCCATGGAGAACTTGTTTGAGGTTTGAGATCTTAAAGAACACTTCCTGTACATGTTCCTAAATTTATCACTCTCTTCTCTGCACTGCTCCTCCCCACCCACCTCCTTCGTGACACGTAGTCTCAGCACGTCTTTATAAAAACATATGAGTGGACAGGAGTCCTAATGCGAGTGATATCAAAGCTGGCCCTTGATGCACGTGTGAGGCCTGTGATTTATAAACCCTCAGCCTCCTGTAGCCTTTCTCCTGCCTCCTATTATGTCCTCTCTCAAGTTCTTCATTTACAGTGACCAAAAATGAGCTATAATAGCTTGAGATGTGACTTCTTCTAATGGCTTTGCATTTTAAAGCAACCAAAGCTTTCGTTAAACCAGAGGACTGAATCTGTAGTGTGTAGAAGGCCTGGGCCATAGTCCTAGCCAGCTCTGTGGCTGACCTGCTGTAAGTTCTCCAGCAGGTGGATCCACCTCTTGAGCTAGTTTCTTCATCTGTAAATGAGAAGGCTAATGGAATAAGATCCGAGGCTCTCGTTCCAGGTGCCAACATGCCTTTGATAACTTGGCTGGTAGGCACAGGACCATGTCTGTGTGAAGACCCGTTGTCCTGTGTCGGTGGAGGCAGGCAGACCCTGTAGGCAGCATGTGGGGGAATCTGAAATCAAGTGTGGGTCTACCATGTCCCATCTATGACTTAGGGCAGGTCTTACACTCTCACAGTGTCTGTGTCCATTCTTCTCAACTCTACCAGTATTCCCAAAGCCGTTTTTTTGTGAATAATGAATGAAAATGTTTGACATTATACTGCAAATGGAAGTGATGATGGTAGTTCCAGTGGCCCGTGGGCCCCCACACTGAGTAACTGAGGGTGACAGGCTGGTTTTGGACATGCTGTCCACCTTACTTAGGCCGTGGCTCTGTGCTCTCACTCCTACTTCTCTGTCTGCTATTGCTCTGACTGCTCCTCCTTCCCACAGTCCAGTATTCAAGTGTCATCACAGATTATCCATGTGAATAGCCTGTTACTGTTTGGGCAGAAGATAAGCCTCCCTAATTTGACAACTTAGCCCATCCCCACCCTGTTCTATCTAACCACACAACTCATGCACACTCATATGCACACACACACTTTTTTTTATCGCCTCCCATCAGTTTTTTGCTAACGGCTAATAAAAATAGTCGATTCTTGCTGAAGTACCTGACTTCCTAGTTGATCCCCTATTCTCACCTCCCCAGTGAGGCTAAAGGCAGACATGTGACATAGGGTATGAAAGGAAACTGAGAACTGGAAACACAGAGATTTTTAAAAAATATTTATTTATTTTGAGAGAGAGACCAAGCAAGGGAGAGGCAGAGAGAGAGGGAGACAGAATTCTAAGCAGGCTCCATGCTGTCAGCGCACAGCCTGATGGGGGTCTTGAACTTACAAACTGCGAGATCATGACCCGAGCCAAAGTCAAGAGCCCGACACTTAATCGACTGAGCCACCCTGGCGCCCCACAAGGATACAGAGATTAATAACATACCTTCTCTACCTTCAGTCACGTTGTAAGGGCTGCAAGAGAAGAGTCCAGAGTGCTCCAGAAGGTTCCTGATGTGGCTGGGAGGATGGAGAAAGGCTTAGAGGAGATGATACTTGAGTGACCAATAAGAAAGATGGTGGGAGGTTTCTCCCATTTTGCAGTTGAGGTAATGACAGAAGTTTAAGGAACTGCCCCACGGTCACAAACAGTCACTGGAGAGGCTAGAATTCACTCTCTGAATTTGGCTAGTCTAAGGTTTTACACCTAGATAAACTGCTGTATATTAAAGATAAGTAATTTGGGGTCATTACTTTTTATACATTACTTCATAAGATTGCAAATATGAGTGCTGAAAGTGAAAGAAGCAAATGATTACTTTTCTGGTTGTGAAAGAAGATCTTTTTTGGGAATAAAACAAAAGCTAGTGTTCAGAATAATGATAAATTAGACTTTTTGGGAAAACCATCTTATTTTTGCCAGTATGCTAAAAATTGTCAGATATTTTTAACATCTTGTCTGCTAATAAAATGTTATGCACAATGCAAGATTAATACTGATGTGATTACACTTATATACTTGGTTAGTACCCTGGTGTTTTTTTCCCTGCTGTTGAGAAGGTTTTTTTTTCCCCTTCCTTTCTTCAATATAAATCAGGGATAAATGAGAAATGTAGCATATTGTCCTTTAATTCAAAGATACCTACATGCCATATACTCCAAAAATGGTAAATTGGTTTCACATATAAAAATATCTTCTTCTGCAGTATGTTAATTAGACCAAAGCAAATTATGTTGCCAAGACACTAAAGCCATTATTTTGTTTCATCTGTGTAGTTATAGATCACCTTAACCTGAAATTTGGTTTCAGTCATTCAACGAATATCAATTTCATCTTTACTTGTCTGGATTCCTGATGGCCTGGAAGAATGCAGATTCATTAAAACATTATATACACATACTTGAACTTTAAGTCGCTTCTTTTTCTCAAACATTTTAATTTTAGTTTTATCTTAATGGCATGGTATTTCTATGATAGAAAAAAAAATCAACAGGCTTTAACTGGGCAAGTTATAGAATTTGTGTGGCCTCAACCTCCTTGCAAGTAAAAGGAGATTTGATACCTTAATTCCCTTCTTTCTGTAAGATTCTAGGATTCATTATTTTGTTTCAAGTTAATGTTCTACCATTAATAAGTTGAAGGTAAATAGAGATTTGTTGATGGATCACGGCTGAAAGAATCATGAAGGACTCTCAATGTGTGCACTTACCACACATTAAGTTATTAGGTGTGACAAATCTGGTGGCTTCTTATGTCCTTTTGTTTCTTAGCCAAAAGACAGCAAAAGTACTCCACCTTCAGGTGTAAATGAATTTCATGAGATCTGACCATAGAATGCTAAGAGTTCTAGCCTGTCACAGGCTCCCCATTGGCAGACAATAAGTGATAGTTGAAGTTAATTGAGGCATATTTTGGTCCACTTGCTGAGTTATAAACTATTTCTAAATGCAAGTAAAAAAATATTTGCACAACTAAGCCCAGGAAGGGATGTGAATGTATACTTACATGGATATATGTTTATGGCAGCTTTATTTTTAATAGCTAAAAACTGGAAACCACCAAGTGTCTATCAGCTGGTGAACAATTGAACAAAATGTGGGGCATTTGTGCAGCAGAACTCTTCCACCACGGAAGACAGAGCACACTACCGATACGTGCCGCCCCGGGGAGAGGCTCAGAAGCGTTACGCTAAACCAAAGACCTCAGACATCAGACGGCATGGTTCCATTTATAGGAAAGTCTAGAAAAGGCAAAGCTGTAGGGACAGAAAGCAGATCAGTTGTGGCCACGGTCTGGGGGCAAGAGGAAGGCACTGACCAGAATAAGGCATAAGGGTATTTTGGGGGGTGATGGAGATAGATGTTCTACATCATTTCAGTGGTGCTTACCTGAGTGTGTACACTTGTCAAAACTCATCAAATTGTGCACCAATTTCATGGTGACTTTTATTCAGTGTAAATTATACCTCAAAAAATTTTTTCTTTTTCAAGTTTTAAATTTCATTTAGTTAGCATTAGTGTAATATTAGTTTCAGGTGTAGGATTTAGGGGTTCATCACCTATATACAACACCCAGTGTTCATCACAACATGTGCCCTTCTTAATAGCCATCACCCTTTTAACCTATCCCCCTCCAGCCTCCATCCAGCAACCCCGAGTTTGTCCTCTGTAGTTAAGAGTCTGTTTTATGGTTTGCTTTTCTCTCTTTTCCCCCACTATGTTCATCTGTTTTGTTTCTTATATTCCACATAGGAATGAAATCATTGGTATTTGTCTTTCTCCAACTGACTTATTTCACTTACCATAATACTCTCTAGTTCCATCCTCATTGCTACAAATGGCAAGGTTCATTCTTTCTATGGTGGAGTAATATTCCATCATATATGTAATGTGTGTGTGTATATATATATTACATATAAATATATATGTATATACACACACACATATATATATCCTATCACATCTACATTATCCACTCATCAGTCGATGGACATTTGGACCCCTTCCATAATTTGGCTATTGTTGGTAGTGTTGCTGTAAATGTCAGAGTGCATGTATCCCTTTGAATGTGTATTTTTGTATCTCTTGGGTAAATATTTATACCTCAAAGTTTATTTATTTTTTTAGCATTTTATTTATTTTTGAGAGGGAGAGAAAGAGAGAGAAACAGAACACAAGTGGGGAGGGGCAGAGAGAGAGGGAGACACAGACTCTGAAGCAGGTTCCAGGCTCCAAGCTGTCAGCACAGAGCCCAACGCAGGGCCCAAACCCACGAACCATGAGATCATGACCTAAGCTGAAGTCAGACAATTAATGGACTGAGCCACCCAGGTGCACCTATATATCAAATTTTAAAACAGACAAACCTAGGGCAGTATCTTGAATAACTTACAAAATGACTACCTCAATTGGGGAAATAAGCATTTTTAAACTTTGAATTTTGAAAGGTTATTTGTAATTAACAGTACAAGATACTAACAGTATTTGTTTTTATTATGAATCAATACAAAATTTTGACTCCAAAATGTGTTTGCATAGAAAATGGTAAATGTTCAATTTGTTTTAATATCTCACTGCATTTTTACTTTCTCTTTATCTCTCTGCCCAACCTAGAAAAACTAATTGAGGGACTCAAATCTCCTGACACTTCTCTCCTGCTCCCTGACCTCTTGCCTATGACAGACCCTTTTGGTAGCACTTCCGATGCTGTAATTGGTAAAGTCGTCATCTCTGTTTCTTCAGTCCTGCATGATCTGTGTGTCTGTTTCAAGAATGATAACTAGCTGGTTAACAGATCCCTATTGAATATCCGTGCTGTGGAGTGGAAATGCCACAAAGCCTCCTTTAATCTCTTTTGTTATCACCCCAAATGAAGCGTTTTCTCTGCCTTTCCAGGGGCACCACACTGTTATCTTTGGTTCGCTTGATAGCCTGAGATTTCTAAAGGGAATTTCTTATGAATGAGGAGGAATGGAAAAAAAATCACATTTAATTATAAAAACTTCATGAAAGAAGTTGGTTTCAAGCTGGGACCTTACCTTTACCAGATTCTTTAGAAGGCCTCTGTATGTGCCCAGTATCAATAACAGAAAGTACTTGCCCGGTAATGAAGCCCCATGAGCAGAATCCGGGGCAGGGAATTAGTCTGCTCAGTCTGGTATTTCCCTGTGCTCCTACAGCAAGGCAGCCGTAACCTTCAATATGTGGAGGGCACCTGTACTCCAGGGCACATAGTCCTTGAACCCAGGAAGGCCATGACCCTGTAGAGAGATGGGCCTTCAGCTGCGGGATGTCACACAGTGCAGAATACCTCCTAGCCACATCACAGGGTGGGATTTCAAATGGACTGGCCGCCTTCGCAAGACACAGAGAATGTCTGCCCCCAAGTTTATCCCTTAAGAAAAGCAAAATTACCAGAAGATACTGCAGTGCCTTTCAGCCTGTGTCTTCTAACATGGAAGAAGTCTGCTGGGTAACTTGTGCTCTACATTTATCTATAAAAACTGAAAGTCACCAAGATTAGTCATAATGGTTAACCTTGCATGTGCCTGCTCAATCAGTGAAGCCCAGACACTCAAAGCAGCAGAAATAAAGTAACTTATTGTGCTGTCCATCTTGCCTGAGACTGGCATTTTAGACACCTGTAGAAAGAAGCCTTCACAGAATTGCCTGAAGAGCCTTTTGACTCTTTTTCCCTTACCATCTGTTCTCCTTTCTTAATGCTCTGTCACAAAAGAAAAAGCTGATGTTGCTGTTGAGAGTCTCATACCAGGACTGGAGCCCCCAGTGCCCCAGCGCCTTCCATCCCAGACGGAATCTGTGACCTCGAACCGCACAGGTCAGTCAGGTGTCCCTGCAGCTGCCGGGACTGGTCATTGCTGTTGCCCTCGGAGCCAGCCTTTCCACCTGCAGCAGACGGCCCTGGGCTTAGTTTGCAGCCTGGTTAGTTCCTCCTAGAATGGATGCTCTGTATGGTTGGAACCCCAGCTTCGAGCTGTTTAGTGATGTGTGTCCTTGCTAAGAGCAGAGTGCTCTTTGGAGCCATGTTCTTTAGAGAGTGGTCCTTGGGCTTTCTCTGGTTACAGTATTTCTTTATTCAAGATTCTTTTCACTGGTAGCAGATTCCCTCCACCACCTTCCCTAAAGAATTCTGAGCTATGAGGATGACCTTGACTCCTCAAAGGTTTCTGTTCAGTCTCTCTATCCAGCGTGTCAGTGACTTCATGAGCTACTGCTCTGTGTGTTGACATTCTATCCTCAGCACAGTGCTTTAATCCTAGATAGGTTTGGTGCTAAATTGTAGGCTGAGTCGAAATCTTCCCCTGGATTCAGCATTGCTTTCACTCTAATTTCAAATTTCGCTCTTAATAGAATTCCTTAACTCCCCATAAATACAGAGTTGATAACCTGCATTTTTATTGAGTCCATAGTCAACAAGAGTCTGATAAAAGAGTCTAATTTCCTCACTTGGAACAGAAACCATTGGAAGTCTAGGAACTATTAAAATAAACTTACATTTCAGTGGGGGGAAAATGAACATAGAAGACAATGTGGTTCCTTTCTCGTGTGCGTACTTGACTGTTTTCTTTTAGAAAATTTTCCCAGAGAACAATTTGTGTGTGAAAATGCTTGAACTCTAAATTTTGTCTTCCTTCTGTTCCTTAACTAAAAGTGAAAATCATGTGTTCAGAGGAGCAATTCAAATTTAAAGAATACTAGTAAGAAGCAAGATCATTTTATTTCAAATGAGGATCTGGTTGAGTTCTAGAAATAATATAATAATAAGTCAGGGACAATCCCCTCCTAGTCAACTTAGATGCCACATCCTGTAGTACCTTTTCCTGTAACTGTTCAGGGAAAGTTTAAATGAAACTCTTTAGTTGCAAAGTCCTTTTTCCCAAATGGCATTTGCTGAGAACTGAGTTGCTAAAGTTTTGTTGGCATTCAAATCCCACACTTTCCTACCCAGCAATCTCTGAGCAAAGAATTATTCCATATTTTAATGTTAATGTTAAGAAAATCTAGAAATACTTTTTACTATAGATGAAAATGCAGGGGGCTTAATACGTTACTTTTGGTTTTCTTTTGCTTATTATGTATAAAATGTAAATACAGTAACTTAAAGGCTAAGATCTAATCTCATGGTATTGTGTGTGCCATTTAATGCCATCACTGACCTGGGATGCTGTTAATCTGGACTCAGATTCTCTCACCGGGGAAGATTCCCTGATTGATTGCTCCTTGCTTTCTAACCCTACTACTGACCTGCTGGAAGAGTTTGCCCCCATAGCGATTTCTGCTCCAGCCCATAAAGGTAAATGCTTTCCTGTCGTCCTTGGGTGCACATGTGTTCTTAAAGGAGAACTGAATGATTCCTGAGAATTTTTCTAACCAAAAGTCTTTGGCAGTGAAGTTTTTTAGTGCCCTCTTCTATATGGAAAACTTAAGTTTGTACTTTTGGCCACTGTGTTAGAATCCCTCTCAGGAAGAGTACCTAATGAGGCTTAATTAGATGACAGGTTGGCTTAGGCATTGCTATCCAGCAGTGTCCCAAAATGTACATAGTCCAAATTCTCCATTAAAGGCAGAGCTACATACTTTGGAGTCCGTGCACATAGATGGTTGCATTGGCTATCCACAGACTCACTTTTATTATCAATATGATACTTGTTAGACTGAGACCTTAAAATTGTTTCATCAAATCTGATTTAAAGTTTTTGAGTAGTGATTGCTATGATGAAGAAGCAGGCTAAGTCCTCAAAAGTCAGCCTTCAAAGATTGAACTTATAAAAGTTTTGAATTTTGAATCATGATTGATTACTGGATTTCTCTTTCTGATCTACCATTTTCATTTCTAACTCTTGGGTTAATGCTGGTTTGAAATGCTCCTGGACAGAAGTAGCTTAATTGGGTTCTCTTCAGTGTGAGTTTATAGAAGTGAGAGGCACAGCACCTGGCTTACTGTATGCAGGCATTCACTAATCCTATTTCTGTACTTGGGTAGTGAGATTGGTTTTATGGAAGGAGCACATATATAGAAAAGGAACAGTGTAAATTTCTTCTAAAGGAAATTCAAGAAGGAAGCCTCCCTGAGATAACTAAAACAATTAGTTTGGGGCGTCTGGGTGGCTTGTTCAGTTAAGTGTCCCAACTCGATATCAGCTCAGGTCTTGATCACAGGGCTGTGGTTCAAGCCCCTCGTTGGGCTCCACGCTGGGCATAGAGCCTACTTAAAAAAAATTTAAAAAATAATAAATTAGTTTATGGTTCACAGTGGTAATAGCTGAGGTTTTGTTTTTACCCTTGACAACATTAAAATGACTATGTTTTTATAGAGTATGTGTTTAACCAATTATGTCTGGCAGGAGTGTGTCAGCAGCAATGTGTAATTTCAGAGAAGCATCACTTGCAAAATAGGTGCTCAGCTAGCACTTGTGCTAGGATAGTCTTTATCAAAATGGAGGAGAATATCTAACAGACTTATGCTTGAAATCTCAGTGCATGTTTTCTTGGGCTGCAACATCCCCTGAGGCATCAGAGTTATTAGAAAGTCTTTTTCCCAGTCACAGGGCAGCAGTCTTTTCAGAAGTATTTTGTTATACAGCAGTTGCTACTAATGACCTCCTCCCTGTCCCTGGCTTTGAGTTTCTTGAATACGGTTTGTTAGTCAGGAAGGAATAAGGAAGATGAATGACTAATCCCTGTGCCTTTGTGAATTACTGCCATTGAAGAGATACTTCACAATAACTACAGTTAAAGGTCTTAAAATGGTAGAGATCATTCTATAACCCTTCTCCCTAATCATTTATGAAAGTTGTTTTTTAATTTTTTTAAATGTTTTATTTATTTTTTACACAGAGAGAGACAGAGCATGAGAGGGGGAGGGGCAGAGAGAGAAGAAGACCCAGAACTGGAAGCAGGCTCCAGGCTCTGAGCTAGCTGTCAGCACAGAGCCTGATGCGGGGCTCAAACCCACAAATGTGAGATCTGACCTGAGCCGAAGTCGGATGCTTAACCGACTGAGCCACCCAGGCGCCCCTATGAAAGTTTTAAGATGGCCAGCTTGAAATCATTTTTTTTTCTGTTTCCCTATTTTCCAGTTTTACTACTTTTATTTCCACTCATGAAAATACGCATTTTCATCTTCAAAAACAACAGTGATAGTATAGGTGGGAACTTTGTGCCTCTGACATGTTCTCTCATTTGCTAATCTCTGCCTCTGTTGTTTCTGCTTGTGTACTTGCATTCTGTATTAAGCTGCAGAAGATAGTAATCTCATCTCAGGTTTTGATGTCCCTGAGGGCTCGGACAAGGTGGCAGAAGATGAGTTTGACCCTATTCCTGTATTGATAACCAAAAACCCACAAGGTAAGAAAGAGAGGATGGGGAAAAGAGAAGAGCTTGGCATCACAGCTGTTGACAAAATAGTAATGTACCTAATTTGCAAGACGGAAGAAAGCATCAACACCTAGTGAAGGGAAGTGGGGGTAATGACAGGCCTTGGGGCTGGACCAGAATAAGATACAGACACAGATATAGATGGAGATGTAGTTATCTTAAAGCTTCACTGTGGTGTTTATTCAGAGAGAAGAAAAATATTTAACTCTGACTAAAACCTGGTTTTTACAAAGTATCAAGCCAAAAATAAAGTGACCTTTAGTCAGTGGAAACCTGAAGTTATATATATATATACTGAAGCATGACTTGAATAATCCATAATAAATACCCTTCCCAAAGAGATTAAGCATGGCGCTTTGATATCATTTCTATCTTTTGGACATTTGTGGAGCATCCTTTTTCCTCTTTGATGGATTATAACCATTTGGATGTGCCATGAGACACTGAATTACCATGGGACCATCTATATATTTCTTAAAGCATGTTTCTATTGCAGTGGTCTTAATAACAGATTTTTCCCCAAAGCAACAACTATTGATTTTTACTTTATGGGGGAGATGAGTCGAGATTATCAGGAAGTTAGTGTACAGCCAGCAGTTCTCAGGCAAAATGTATACTCCTTGGAAAATAGCATCCTCTCTGCAAAGTGTTCTGCCTGTGGTATGGTGTGTACACAGTGCCTAAAGTTTTGGTGGGAGGAGGTGGATACCTAACTTATATGTTTAAAAATCAACATGTAAGAGTTTGCAGATGTAAATTGTTGCTTCTCTAGGGTTTGGTTTTGTTTTTCCTTTGCTTGCTCTGCACATCTAAACCTTAACCCTCTGTGTTTTGTACTGAATTCCTATCTCTCCACTTCCAGGTGGGCACTCTAGAAACAGCAGTGGGAGCTCTGAGTCCAGTCTTCCCAACCTAGCCAGGTCTTTACTGCTGGTGGATCAGCTCATAGACCTGTAGCCGTGACCCAGTAGCAGATGCAGTTCTGTAACCTTCGTACCGTAATATACATTTTCATTACGGAGTTATAAGAAAAATGATTTTTTAAAAAATCTGCTAATAAGGGGCCTTCCAGCCCTTATCTCCTACCCCTTCTTTGCCTTCTCCTGTAGAAATGATAAGGAAAGAAAATCACTTTGGCCCTCCAGATATTCCTTGGCCAGTTCCTCCCTGTTAGTTTGCTGTGTTTTCTCATGACCCTTCTTCAATAGCATTATCTTAAATCAAGCGCTAGATGCTATGAGCTTCACCTCTGCTGGAATCAACTCCACCAAAAGCTTAACTGAAACTAGTGAATTGACACCTTTGTCTCATTCTTGCTAGGAATGGCCTCCCACACCAGTCCTCCCAACCCCTGTCTCCTTTGGCCAGAGGCTGATGAATGTGTTTCTCTGTTTTTGCTTTGTCCGCTGCCGCATTATCACGAGGACATGGCTTCTTCAGTTGGTCTGACTCTAGGCAGTAGCCTGGGGAGGGGTGTGTGATTTAAGAGAGGGTAAAACTGACGGATGGGATATGTTTGGAAAGAGAAATTGAGCCTAGCTCTAGCCAACCAGCTTTGACCTTGTTTGATCATAGACTTAGCCAAGGGATTTTACACCCCATGCAACCTGGCCAGCATTCATCCGGCATTCTGGCTTCCATTGAACCGTGATTTCTCAGATCTGGAGACGTGACTGCAAGTACTTGAGATCCTTGGATAAAATGTGTACATTATATAAAACCCAAGTATTGCCATTCCTTTTCATGTTAACTGTCCCAAGCCGGGATCTCAGAATTAGACCAAAACAAGACATTGGTGGTTATATGATACCTTTTATTAGAAGACTTTTCACTGGGGGGTGGATGGGGGTGGGGAAGGAATTGTAGCAGAAACAGATGTATTTTTCTTGTGATTTTTATTTTGAATCAAATATTGTAAATTGTGTATAAATGAAGACGCTGAATAGTTCTGTTTCCACTTGGTGTTTCAAGTCTGATATCAGGTGTCTGTACAGGGTTTTGATCTCTTTCCCTTGTATAACTAACTACACAGGAGTCCTACAGTGTAACATATGGAATCATTTTGAGTAGACTTGTGTGTTGCTTTAAGCTTTCAGCAGGTCCTCTGTCTTTGTAGAATAAGCATGTTGTTTATTTTCAGATAATCAGAAATAAGTGTGCCTACAAGCTGGGCACAATTTGACTCTGGCTACTTACCTTTCTTTCTCTCTGATGTTGGAACTAAAGGTTGCAACCAATGAAATATGTTCAGTTGGTTTTCTTGGCTTCCTAGATTAAAAAGCAAAACAAAGCGTAGTTCCTCACTAACCTTAGAATATTGTTCATAAAATAAATAAAGGACCCTGCACTGACATGACAACATGCCTCATGGTCACCCTCTGTATACGTACTTACTCACTGAAGTGTATTTTTTTTTTCCTTACATAGGAAGCGATTTTATAAAATTGCCCTTTTGAAAAGGAGGTGGGCACAGAGCAACCCATTGTGGTTGTCTTCCTCGAGTGCCATTTTTCCGTGGTCGGAAGGGAAAGTCTTAGTTGATCAGATTTGTATAAGTAAAATTCCAAGCCCACTTGCCTCTTTCTCTACCTAGTACTTTTCTTTCTCCTTCCTCAGGTTTGCACTTTAAGGGGGTGGGGAAAAAAAAGGGAAGTTGAGTAGTAACAACAGCCTGAAAACACTGCACTTTGAAGGTCAAGCTTTGACCCCAGAAATGTAAGAGCAGCCTTTGAAAGGCAGTGGAGGAAAAGTCAGAAACTTTGTCTTCCTTCTGACTTTAAATACTTCCTGTGCCAGCCGAAACTAGATGAACTAAGTAAAGCCCTCTATTAGGATAATAGATCATTTCCAAAATTGAGGGAGGCACCACCTTCCGCTGAAGATTTTATATATATATACATATACATATATATGTATGTGTGTGTGTATATATATATATATATATATATATATATATAAAAGATATTCTTGAAGAGCTCTCCATGATTGGATAGCAGTGAAAATGGGACTCGGTTTGCCCCTTTATGGACAAAACTGTATCCTTTTTCCTGGACATAGAAAGAATGTATAATCTAATGAAGGAAATGTTTATTTTTTAAATAAGAACAATGTTTTATGCCTATGTTTTCCAATTTGATTTTTTTCATACATATACATTATTAGAAATATAATGAAATATCTAGTTTCTCAATGTAATTGAAACCATGAAGAGTACAGTTTAGAAATTAGGTATCTCTAAATTGTTCCTTTCATGCATTACGCATAATCACATTGAGATGTATTATCTAGTCGTCTGGCTCAATAAAGCTTAATGGAGACTGTTAATGAAAATGAACAGACTAGCAGTCAGAGACTGGATGGAGGAAGTCTGAGGGAGATAATGACATGAAATCATCTTGGGTTTGTTCTTAGGGAATAGGGCCTCAAAGGGAAGAACTATTTTTCTGCTAAGAAATCCGTGTGAGTGATTCGGTAAATGGGACCTCCCTTAGTTTATAGCTTCACCCCTGAGCTCAAAGGGTTTATTTGATATGAGTGAGGTATGCTGATAATTGGTAGACATACGAACTCCACAAGAGGGATCGGGGAGACCAGTCTCTAGTCCATCCACTTCATTTCACAGGCGTGGGACTGAGGCCGGGCCAGCTGAAGAGGCCTGGGCAGGACAGGCCAGGTCACCTGGGATCCCTCCCTGACCTTCGCCAGTCACTGGCCAAGCAGCTTTCAGCAGGCGCTTCACTTCTAAGAGCTGTGGTTTCTTTTTTATACAATGATGAGTTTGGACTAGATGGTCTTTAAGTTTATGGAATTCTAGAGTTCTACATACATACTCTTATGCTTTGGAAGGACTATGAAGGATTTGTATAATCCTGATGTTCTTCAATTGCCTTCTGTAGTTCTTACTATTACTGTAGCAGTATTTACATTTTAGAGAGTTATAATTGGCTTTTTAATAACTTGGGTTGCTCTTTCCTGGTTATCTAATAGAAAAAGCCTACATCACTGGACAGTTTAGGACATAGTTGTTTTTTTTTTTTTTTAGTATTACACACACCTACCTATTCCAGCAAAACAGTGTCAGAAGATTTAAATTCTTTTAAAACATAAAATCAGTGATCTGGCACTTAAAAATGGGCAGATACTATAAGCATATGTTTCTGATTTACTTAATCCACCTGTGTCAGAGTAGTAACTCTACCAGAACACATAACACGTTGTTGTTGTTGTTGTTGTTTTTCTATAGAGCATTCAAATAACTAGATCACCAAACTCAAGTCTCAGTGTTTCTAAAAACAGACTCAGAGGAGATAAGGTTTAAATAGAAACTTCTAACTCTGATCATATTTAATGACTTCTTTAGCAGACATATCAGGATTTTGACAGCTAACTGAGTGTTGTTCCCTTCAAAGGCATCTGGTTTTACTTGGGAAGCTAATACTTACTCAAATGATGCTGCCATCATTTAAGTTATTTTTGAAACTCCTCTCTTTAGAAATACCATCAAGGAAGGTAATAAGGCATAGGAAAATCAGTTGAATTATTATCTAATTAGTTTTGCTTTCAGCATCTGGAAGCATCTCTTTCTTGATCTTTTTCTGTGACTTCTGGTTCAGGGTAACATTTAGCAAAATCACCCACCCCCTCCCTTAGATGAAACATAGTTACTATTAAAGACAGTAAAAGGAATTAGCCACAGAAAATTCCCAGAGAGGACCTTATAATGGAAAGTGACAACAATCAGTCTTAATTTCCTTGATATTCTGAATAAGGGAACTTCCATAATTTCACCTGTCTTTAGTAGTTTAGAAAATGGAAAGATGAGGAATTTAAAATACACTTCGGTGTCATTTGATACTGGACTTGGCTCTTTCTGAAGCAGAATTATAGAACTTGGATTGCTAATAATTACAGGGAAACAACTCAAGAAAAATTTTCTCAAGATGAAATAATTAGTTTTGTTTCTAATGTTCTTTTCCTGCTCTGCTGACAGGTAATTGATCATTTTGATTTGAACTAACAGTTTTCCCCAAGTCAGGAACAGTCTGCCTTCAGCAATTGTATGGGAAGGGGAGGACCTTCGGGGTGACCTTAGCCCAGAAGTTATGGAGGAATCTGAGTTCACCTGAATAAATGCACACTATATATACCTTGGGCCAAAGTAAAGTCTCTCATGATGATGTTTGTCTAAATTTCCAGAGTCTTTAACTTTCTCTGTCTGTAAGATTACCAGGATCGTGTAGCCACTAACTTGGAGTTTGGGGACAAAAATGACAGGATTGCCCAAAGTATTGAATTAAGTGAATTAGAGGCTGCCGGGCAGAACAGAGATACTAGCAGAGGGATATTTAAAATGAAATCTTGACTGAAACACTCCAGATAACATAAAACTGTCTTTTATTCCTCTCTAGAGACTATAATTTTACCAACACAAAGTTAGTCTTTTGATTTTCCACCCTAGTTGTGTTCCTGAAGTTGGATGTACTTGGGTTTCTTGAGTCAGAATGAATCCCAGATGGCCTCCATTTCAAATAATCTGTAACAAGATACTACTTTGTTTATCCTGGGTTTCTTCTCACCAGGGTGGAGGAAGGAGGTTCTCTGGGTAATGCTAACTTATGCAGAGTTACCAAATGGTGGTAGTTGCTTGAATGGAAGACACTTCCTTGGTTCCCACTTTGGTGTAGTGTCCTGACCTTACTCTTCTTCCTGTGAGTATTCTGCTCTACCCTGTTGCACACCCCCTTGTCACATGGATGTATATTTACCACAGGTCTTTATCGTGTCCTCCCCCAAGAAGACAAAGCAAACAGAGGTACACGAAGCTATCTTGTACAGCAAAAATATGAAATTTAAACACTGCTACGCAAGTATTGTATAAAAAAAGTCTGTAAACAATTTATTATGTAAACATACAGGGGAATAAAGACTTATCTGTTCAACCAGGAGCCTGATGTTCACAGATGTAACTACCTTAAAATAGCTGCTGTTTTCCTAATCTGAAAGTCCACTTTTGCACAAAGGATATAAACCCATTGTCGAGCAGCAGTAAGTATCCGTGCACAAGGGAAGTGCAGACTTGCTGAGGACATTTAGTGAGTCATGGCCACCTACCCTGGAGTCAGGGAGAATAAAATCCCCGTGAGCCTGCATTTGATATGACGAGATGCGGGTTTGAAAATGGAGCACAGATTTGCAGCTACCCTCCTCTAATTTAATCTTTAATATACCCAGGCCAGTTTAATTAAACATTTTATGTTGGCCACAGCAGTTTTATGCCCAGGGAGAAATCTCATTTAATTGCTCCACTGGCATGAGAAGCACAGCTTCACTGGCCCGTGCTGGCTCCCATCAAATCCCTGTTCCCCAGTCCTGGGTCTTAATGCCACCACACAACATATGGTAGAACTAAACCCTTAATTTTATTATCAAAGCTAAAAGGTCATGGAAAATTATTAATTTGATATACATCGCTTGATTCCCTAATTTGGCTGCAGCAGTGTGACTTTCAATTGGTGCTGCATTTCTGACATTCTTATGAAGGGATATTTTGCTTTCTATTTGCTAAATGTATGAGGAGGTTTCTCTTATTCCCCAAGTCTTCGTTTTCAGTTTTTAGCAAGAACTATGTCTTTGATATTTCCTATGCCTGTTATTTCAGTTTGTAGTATGGAGGAAAGGAAAATTCTGGATTACGCATGACATATTGCACTAAAGAGTATCCAGCCTGAAATTTAAGTCTTCAGATTTTGTTTTAAAGCACTCTGATGACCCTCTCACTATGTCCATCAGATAAAGTTCTGAGGGTAAACGTACCCCAAATCACTCAACAGTTATGGTTGCTTTGGAAGTTAACAGTCAGTTAGTGAGGAGAGTTGCCAAGTCATCAGATACTTCTGGGGACTCCTTTCCTACTGTGTCAAGTATATGAACTCTTAGGGAAATCTACACAATTTGGAGCCTCAGAAGAGACTAAAACAGCATTATCCCTGGTAGAAGTCTCAAAAAGTGTGCTTAGCCTTAACTTTACACACAGTCCTACATGAGAGCAAGAAAAAGACGCATGTCTTACTTTCTTAATTTAATGCCCCAAAGCACAATGAAAAGAGACATAACCCAGTTTGAGGGAATTAGAACAAAATGCCCTACTTTAGGCTTTATAATATGAAGACCCTTGTGCAGACTCTAGGACCAGGCCCTAGATTTAAGCCCCCCCCCCCACCCCCTTCCTCAGGAACAACGGGCTGACTTTTTGAGCTCTGTGGTCACAGGGCATCTGCTATGTGTGGTTGGTTACCAAAGGAACAGGACCAAGACATGAGGTTAAATGAGTGCTACTCCTTCATTGCTAGCGGCCAGACCGATGCAAACATGTTTTCCTAATAATGCAAGGCTGTCTTATCTATAAGGACTGTGCACCTTGAAAACACATGCTTTCCCTACCCTACAAGAACACACTCATATTCCAAAAAGAACCTCAAACTTCCAACAAGGCTCAGTGTCCATCT
This sequence comes from Suricata suricatta, assembly GCF_006229205.1. NCBI lineage: Eukaryota > Metazoa > Chordata > Mammalia > Carnivora > Herpestidae > Suricata > Suricata suricatta. The sequence continues at coordinate 113,184,061 of NC_043703.1, read as the reverse complement.
TCTCACACTTATTTAGAATCTCTCATTCTCTTGACTGTTTGGTTCTTGCACTGAGGGAGTGAGGATATCTGTGCTTCCCCAAACCCACTGGCATTCTTTGGTCTCCAGAATGCCCGGCTTGGAGAGCTGCAGAGTGCGGTTGCCCTCTGCGGTGGTCACACCCACCTTCTCTAAAAAAGAATGAAGAGGTTAAGAGACTTGGCCTTCTCAGAAAAATCTTTTAAATTAGTTTTCCAACTCTGGAAAGCTAGAATAATGCTGAAAAATAGAAATGGGTCTGGCCTTGTTTTGAAGAACAGGAAATAAGTTTTCCCTGCCAACTCAATGTTATAGGGTTTTTGTTACTGTGCTTGTGAATTTTTAAAAGCGCTTGAAATTTTAGGTATGATTTTTCCTATTACCATCAAAGTCCTAGAATATGCCAGCTTGGCAGGTTTCCAGTTGACCAAGAACCCACTTTTTAAGTAATCGAGTAAGGTTAAGCGTGTTCTTCTGTCCTGTCCAGCTCTGGATGTGGACACCTCTACTTGGCATTTGGTAGTTCTCGAAATGGAATCTAAGACTGCAGGCATCCGAGGTACCCCTGGCTCTATAGGGAGCTGCTTCTCGACATTCTCTACATACAAATCGATCTGACTGAATTCAGTTTAAATTTCCCCAAAACACTAACTCCTGTAAACTGTCGTTCAGTTTTTATGATTGATGGGTATGATGCTGGAATCGGGAATTAGCTTGACTAAATATACCATTTTTTCCCCTAAGAGATATTTGCTTTCCTACAGAACCAGCTTGATAACATCCACTTTTAGGGTAGTTTTGGAAGATAAGAAATTGTGCCTTAGTTTGGGCAACTAAAAACTTTGTCTAGCTGATGCTATCTTAGAAAGTGGTTCAAGGAGTTTGGGGATGGCTTTCATATCCCTTTGCTTGGTAAACATTATTTTGGAAAGCTTCTTTGCTCCCTTTCATTTGAATTTCCTCCCAGAAATCATAATCACCTAGGAATCACAGTGACAGAACTAATAATCAGTATACTTACCTGAGAGGTTAGGATTATGTCTCTCCACATACATTGCAAGAGAAAAAGTGTTCTGTTTACTTTCTGTCTGCTAATGCTTTCATATCACCACGTAGGTACACATACTAACGCTGTAACTCAAGAATTTATCCTCTTCAAAATCGTATTCTTCAAACACTATTCAGAAAGCCATTTGGCACCAGCACAGAATTTTACTTAAAGACTCTAATTAGGAATTCGCTGAATGCATTCGAACTCTTAGAAAATGAGGGGGCACCCACCTTTTTTTAATTTCAGAAAATATTTAAGGTCAGAGCTGTTTAAAACGCACTGCTAAAAAGTTATGTAGAATTCCTAGAAACATAGTATTTGTGTACAGTATCTTCTAAAATGTTCCGATCTCTCTCTACATCTCTTTACATACAATGTAATGTCTCTAAGTGACTGGTTTCCCAATAAACTGATTTTGATGTGCTTCTGCTGTGTTCTGTGTGCTTAATTCAAGCAGAAACCTTAGCAGGGGATAATTGTTAGTGGAAGTGTCTACTAGCTAATGATTTGCCTGGAAGGGGAGAGGGTAACGTGGGGAGGGGATGATGGAATTATCTCTAAACAGAGGTTCCAAGTCATCTACAAAATCCAAACCATTGTACCGAATGCCTGGTGGGTTGGGAAACCCATGACGAAATGACATCTTTACCCCCAACCACCCTTTCTCTGGATTCTTCTTGCTTAGTTACATATGCCTTTTTCCTGCCCTCTTGCTAACATGTGCCCAATGACATACTTCTAACCTGCTAATATTTCTTGGAAGGTAAGCTCTCTTGCATTCTGATAATTGTCTATTTGATTTTAAAAGCCAGAGCACCCTAAGGCACCTCTATCTAGATAGTAGTAGACTAGTATAGTAGAGTTTGCAAATATTTCTGTAATTTTCCTTGTATTTTACTCCTTCTGCTTAAAGGACTTTATGATAGATTTCATTTAAGCAGAGGAGATCTTTGCTAACTTAGAAGACTGAAAACAAAATTCCAGAGCAACTCCAGCTGAAGGTGATTTATTTAATATGATTTTGACTGTCTCCTCCCCTTAGAAAGTGCCTTCAGTGTTGGTATTTGGGGCACTGTTGTGCTCTTTGAGTAGTGCTTATGATGTAAATCTTGCATTTATCAAGCAGCTGTGTTCTGCTGCTCTTCCAGGGCAGAGGTGGGGGGGAGGTTGGGAGGAATCTGTCCTCAGATACAGGCAGTGTGGATCAGATGACCACATGTCAGATGATTGCATTTGTCCTCAGACAGTATTTCTGCATAATCCAGAACTGCCGGTGTATGTGGACATGAGTGACTGGGTTTGTTTTCATTCCATTGTGAGCCAGTGCCAGGCAGAGCAGGTGTCCCTGTCTGGCCTCGTGAATAGGAGTGGCGTATAGTTATGCGGAATGTCTGTGTGCCTAACATCTTCATCTCCTTTCCTGTACATTGTGTCTATCATGTTCCAAAATGTGAGGCAGTGATTGCTTGTGTTCCAGTTTGTGTGCTGTTTCCTTGCCTGACTTTTATTTTTCTGTTTTTCCTTTTCCATTTTCAACCTTTATTATTTGGTCCCACAATGTTTCTGCCGCGGGTTGACCATTAAATGTTCCAAGGAGAGTTGGACTGATCTGTGCATTAATTCTGCATTTTGTGCTTTTCCAGGTCTCCAGAGAGAGCCCAATCCCTGTCCTGTAATAACTGTAGAGCACTTTAAAGACTCAACGGGTGTTAAAGGCCTTCCCTTGTATCCAGACCCCTCCAGAGTCCCTGGCCTGAAAACTCAGAACAATTTAGAATCTGACTACTTGGCCCGAGATGGCCCTTCAAGCAACAGTTCATTCCACAGCAGCGAAGAGGAAGGGACTGATCTCGAGGGGGACATGCTCGATTGCAGTGGGTCCCGACCTCTCCTCATGGAGTCTGAAGAAGAAGATGAGAGCTGCAAGCCTCTGCAGGGGAAGCTGGGAGGAGCCATTCCATTCACTCAGCCGGAAGTCTCTACTGAGCAAGCAAAAGCAGGCCAAGGTGGAAGAAAGAACCAGTTCCAAGCCCTCACACAACCAACCATTGACGGTCTCGGGGAGCCGGACGTTTTTGCCACGGCCCCTTTCAGGAGCTCAAGGGTTCCAACTGATGACATGGATATTTTCTCCAAAGCTCCATTTGTCTCCAAGGGCAGTGTGGCTGTTTCCCAGCCAGAGGAGGCGGACGTGTTCTTGAGAGCTCCTTTTACCAAGAAGAAGAGCATGGAGGAATTAGCAGTTGCCCAGAGTGCCTCCCAGGAGTTGCCTGTGCAAGCCAGTCTCCTCAGCCAGACAGATGATGCCCCTTTGCTCCCAGGCCTAGAGAGAGTGGTGTATGCTCCCGTCCGAGCTCAGTATTCCATGGCTGCTTTCGTCCAACAGTCTAACCACCCCTCCCATTCTGTACAAGCAGCAGACCATCTTGACAGCATCTCTCCCAGGGGACCCTCCCTGGAACCTGGGAGCCATCCTAATGACAGAAACAAAGGACCTCAGCCCCAGAAAGAAGCTGTCTCAGGCCCTGTGGCTGGCAAACCATTCCGCCCCCAGTCTTTATCCAAATATTCCCGTCACTATAGCCCAGAAGATGAGCCAAGTCCAGAAGCCCAGCCCATTGCTGCCTACAAAATTGTTTCACAGACCAACAAACAGTCAATAGCTGGCTCTGTTTCCATCACATCCCTTTCCTCCAGGACTTCGGAGCTGCCAGCTGCGGATCCTTTTGCTTTAGCACCCTTTCCTTCAAAGTCAGGCAAGCAGAAACCTTAGGAGCGACACCTGAGCCTTAGACCTCTGTCTTTACCCCACCCTCAGTACTACCACGTCACTCCCAGCTGAGCCCATCTCAGAAGAAATGCACCAATTATTATCTTTCAGTTTCACGTATCAGAGCAGAACTTCTGTGCTCAACACACTCCGTTGCAATGATACTTAGCCGAAACCCCTTTAAGTTATGCTCATTTGTTTATATTAATTTCTGGACTTCCAGGCATTTCCCTCTTCACCTCTACCCAGAACTCTGCTTTCTTTGGTTGCCCAAAACTGTTTGAATCCAGAAATATTTCACCCCAAACCCAAGGGGCCCACGTTACTGCAAGGTTTAGTCCTGCAGTTTCCGTTCCAAGTCCTGTCCATTGGAGGACACAGGATTAGTCCCTTCAGGACTTGACTTAATGCTCTTGAAAAGGGGATATTTCTGGAAGGAAATGCAAGATAAAAATCCTGCAAATCAAGAGGCAGTGTAATTTTGCAGATATTAATCATTCCTGTAAAACCAGCAGCTCTACAAGGATTCTCCAGATCTGAGTCTGTGCAAGCCAGGCTGGCCTCTCACACATATGAGTGTCTGTGGGTGTGTAACATGTGTCAGCTCCTTTCCTACATAGAAATGCAAACAGATGAGATATCTGTGCTCATGTCTAACAGTGTTGAGCCTTCCCGTGCCCACGCTTTTTAAATCACTAGGAGTGCACAGGTATGTGTGTGCATTGTGTGTGTGTGTGTGTGTGTGTGCGTGCGTGCACAGGGAGCGTTTTTCCTTTAGGTAAATCCTGTCTTACTCTGCCTACCTCCACAATCACTCATTTACTGGCTTTTATCTCCTGACCTAATTGATTTGAGCCCTGTTTTTCTGTACTTATTTTCTTGTGGCAAAATTCATTGGAAGGTGTAGGAAAATCCTGCTGCAACTGAGGTTTCAGAGTCGATATTTCTTTCTGCAAAATGTCCTATTTGCTATTAACAAATTTCCTTTACATGGTCTTGAAAAATCAATTATTTTTATAATTCCCCCGACCCCCCAAACCATGGAAAAGAGCACCTTGTTACTCTTGTAGCTCTAACCATTGGGTATGTGGTGTTAGTAATATTTTATTAAAGTACTTAAAAACCTTTGAGCAATCCATGCTGTCACTATGGAATTCATCGTGAGACTAGGCTACAGACTATATTTGCTTGCTTATTTGTTTTTTCCAATTCTTTGCCATCTTTCTCCATTGCCTCTTGAGGAAAAATAAATCTGAGACCTGTAAATCAGTTTGGGAGAAAAGAGCTGAATCAGCTAGCCATGAAAACCTTTCAGTTCTCTGTCTTCTGTAGATGTTGAAGTAGGCCAGATAGGTGACTGACTTGTGGTTTTGAAATGTCTTCTGTTTCTAGAGAGATCTGACTCATTCCCAGCTGTTTTCATACCCTTTATTATAGTGCCTTAAGGTGAAACCGGTGTCTCCATAGGAAGATTTCTGCTGAGGAAGTTCAATTTAATGGAAAGAGCTGCTGCACCATGTGTCACCCAGAAAGTCAACCTTCCGGTGACTTGTAATAATAGATGTTGTGATGTCTCCGTTAGCTGGAGAAGTTGGGAGGGTTACTTACCAAACCAAATTATGATGTAAGAGTTGGAAATTCATCCAGGATTCAAGCCAGAATACCACACTCTTGTTGCAGCTGATTAGGTATCACGCTCTTTAAATTTGAAGCTCAGGGGTCCTGGTGGTAGGATATGAACAGCAACTTTTCAAGACTTTCTAGTTTAGTCTCCACCTATTTCAAATGTCCAGGTTAAAGATAAACTTTGATCACTGGCACTGGATCGGGCTATCAGCAGTGGATTTCCACACCTGAGTTTTGACCACACCAGTCTTTCACTTTAGGGAATGTGAAATGTTCCCTCTCAGAGTTTGCTTTTCTCCCAGTGATTATTTCTGATTTTTCTCTGTAATGATTGATGCAAAATCATCTTTTCAGTTGAATACATAGTTTGGGTTAATGCTTATGGAACTTTGCACCCCAGACTCTTCCCTTGGCCATTATCAATTAAAGCCCTCAAAGGCAGGAGATAAGAGGACAGGTATATTCAGGGAGGTTCTCACCTCCTGTCAGAAACTCTTAAAAAAATTTTTTTTAATGTTTTATTTATTTTTGATACAGAGAGAGACAGAGCATGAGAGGGGGAGAGGCAGAAAGAGAAGGAGACAGAACCAGAAGCAGGCTCCAGGCTCTGAGCTAGCTGTCAGCACAGAGCCTGACTCGGGGCTCAAACCCACGAATGTGAGATCTGACCTGAGCCGAAGCCAGAGACTTAACCGACTGAGCCACCCAGGCGCCCCTGTCAGAAACTCTTAAAGTAGAAGGTCATTCTCACTCACTCTTCCAGATATTCAGGTTCACCTCTGTAGTAGCCCTGCAAAATGTTTTTCCTTTGCTTATTTGATAACTTCTTCCTAATCAAGTAGCCATGTTAGCTCTTGAAGTAAAACTGATAAAATTATGGTGATTTTATTACATAGCTGAATCATTTGCCAAGCATGGGCTTGTAACCTTTTTTTAGTCTCACTGGAGACTCATGAGGGGTGGAGACTCTAAATACATGCTTTGAATAGGAAATGAATGTAAACACATGCAAATTACTTTTGTGTTCGTATTGAGTGATGCATGAAAATTTTTTGACTATATTCATCAACTATTAGCTAATAACTAATAATTCTGCATTGATCTTTAGATCATATAGGGTAAATGCATCACTTAAGGATAAAATATTCTTGCAGGGGCACCTGGGTGGCTCAGTTGGTTAAATGTCCAACTCTCGATTTCTGCTCAGGTCATGACCTCACAGTTCATGGGACTGAACCTCCCATCAGGCTCTGTGCTAACAGTGCAGAGCCTGCTTGGAATTCTCTCTCCTTCCCTCTCTGCCCCTCCCCTACTCATTCTCTTTCTCTCTCTCTCAAAATAAATAAACATTAAAAAAACATAAAGATAAAATATTCTTGCCAGAGTCCATTCTAAATCTGGAATTCTAGAAAATTTGGTGTTAAAGGAATTAGGAGTGCTCAGGGTGCTTTGAATTAGTACCAAATGCATGTTTCTATGCAGTATACTGCAGCAGGTTAACATTAAAGAGAAAAAGAAGATATATAGTCAACAAAATGCTATACCTTCTACTTTTATGTGTTATTTGCTTTTACACATCTGTTAGAGAATGCAGGAACTTGTGATCTCTCATTTCAGTGGAGCATGATGAGCCAGAATATATTTAGATGTAAAGCATTGAACCACAACATGCACTGATGAACTTTTTAAAAAAATCTATGTCAATTGACTAACAGTCACTACTAAAGTAATGAAGTTTTACTATATGTAGTGGGAAATACTTAACATATCTGTTTCTTGAGCTACATATAACCCTTTAGCTTCCAATCCTTGTTAGATTGGAAAGTGGAATGAATAAAATTTGATGTGGAAGCAGATGCTGGGCAGGGCCTATGGGAGCCTGCGTCATAAACTCAATTTCATTTTGGGCTCACTCATTATTAATGAGTTGAAAATGTCCTCTTTGTAGACTAGTGTGTGCATGTTCACGTGGCCACATCAGGTCTGAGTTTAATCTGGTGACCAACGTTTCTTTCTAAACTTCAAGAAAAATACCAGCATCTTATTGGTCCGTTACTGACTTAGTAAGTTTTAGAGTACATATACATCAGTGTTTCCAGCTACTCGGTGGACATTTCACTGACTCATAAAGTAGCAGATCTCAGTTTTATTTAAAATGGATATAATCACCAGAGTGATCTGACAATAGAAATTAAATCATGCTGTATTTGACACCATAAAGAAAGGTCATCAAAACCTGGATCATATAATATGTATGCATTTTATCAATAGGAAATTGTTTAGGAAACTGGAGGAGGGTGAGATCCAACTCATTCTCCATCATGAGAATGAAGTCATTGGGTGTATTTAATAAGAAAGATGTCATTCTCTGCTGTATCTTTGGAACTGAAATTGGAAAACATGCCAGTCAACTGTGGAATGGCTGCTGGTCACACAGGTGCAGTTTTATCTGAGAAATTTGGAACCCGGATTATTTTGATAAAAGAAACATAGGAGAGCCATTGGAAAGACTGCAGCTTTTAAGGAGGTAGAAGTGCTTTGTAAATGCCCACAGTCAGTCCTGGGTTCTAATCCCCCCATCCCACCTGATGGAGTAAGCATGAAGATTTTAAATGGAATCATGTAAATTCTTCATTTTTCAATCCCTTTGTGAACTACTATGTGTAGTTTCAGGGACTTTTTTGGGTTTTCGTTGTTTTGTTTTGTTTTGTTTTGTTTTGTTTTGTTTTAAACCATCAGAATATTTGCAAACTTATGAAGTTCCCTTAAGGGTTTCAAGATGCTTGAAAATAAATAAAAGTTGGGAATTGTTTTTGTGTTCTTTTGCTACAAAATAAATTTTCTAGGTTGCTGAACACTAGCTGCCTCAGCTTGGACGTGAATGTCCACACTGGCAGTGTCCTGAGTCCCCAGATGCCACCTTGCTCTCTGACTTACTGTTCCCTCTGCTTCGTTGGTACCTTGACTTTTATTAGGAAACAGGCCTCCCATGTGTGGTATCCAAGATCCCATCACTAAGACACTGCCAGACACAGCTCTTTCCTGCTTCTTTATTCCTACAAGCCTTACTGGCTCACCTTCTTTGTACCTGTTCCCACCCTTTCATTTCCTCACTTACCATTCCCCTATTATGACCATACCAGTAAGTGGATGGAGAGAGGCGGGACTGAAGGATCATGCTAATTTTTATGTGCCTATGTTACTGTAAACAGTTTCTTCTTAAGTTTCAGCCTAACCTATGATAATCTTACCACACTGGAATAATTCCAAATAAGAATGAAATGTCTCACCATCCCCATTTCCTATGCACTAGGAGAACAGGTGGAGGAAGGTTGGCAGAAGTCCAGCCTTACTCTGGAGACAACCCAAAGGCATCTCTCCAGCATGATCTAACACAGGCCACAGGCTCCAGAATGCAGGCGCAAGTCTAGGTGTGCAAGGACTCTGGAATCACTTGCAAAAATGGCTAAGTGCAAACCAGCACACTGGTGGCTTGGTCCAGGACTCCCATAACTTATAATTCTTTAAGAAATGTAGTCGGAGCTACTTCCCAGCAGTCTCAATATGGGTGGCACTGTTTTGAGTTTATAGTAACAATGTTCTGTTCTTGAAATCAAGTCAATGTTATCTGCATTGCGTTGTAATAGAAGCATATATATGTGTTAAAGGGATTTGTCTGATTCCTTTTGGCAAGGAATTGCAGAAATGGTTTTTAAGAATGTCAGTTAAAGTGAGACTTTGGGAGTGAGAGAAAACAGTGTAGCCTTTTCACTCTGAAATGGCAAATCCAGTTGTGTTCTCTGAGTCTACCAAAGACTCCTGTTCAAGGATTGTGAATGGAGAAGGGTGTGTGTGTGTGTGTGTCGGTGTGTGTGTGTGTGTGTGTGTTCTCATGCTTTCTGCCATGGTGTGAAGACCTCCTTATGAAGGCATCCAAAGAATACCAAGTGGTGACAGTGGGTAGTTGGCTTGAGTAAATTTAGTCCCATTTGCCAACAACTCTTGAGTTAGGACTGGAGTTGTTGTAGATAAAGGTGGGAAAATCAGCCATTGCCTCAGCCTGTCTCCACAGTAAGTATGCTCATCTCATCTGAAAGGATGAAACTCAGTAGGGTTTGACCCGAACCCTTGGCCTCATGTGTGGTGTTGGACTGGCAACAGTGACCAGACAGCACAAGGCCTGCAGGATGTTCCTTTGAAAGAGAAAAGTGTTTGATGCCATTTGTTAGGGATAGAAACCAAACAAAGGCCACGGACCACGCTCATTCCATGGAGAAGAGGCAAGCCCCTCGGTTGACAACACACTCTGAGCTGACTGAAGAAGTCGACCCAGCGATAAGGAATACTGAAGTCCTCAGACCTCAGAAAACAATACGTGCGTGCAATCCCAAGGGCTGTAAACATGGGAAAGGAAGGGAAAAAGACATTTATAAAGTCAATCTTAACAGTTTTTGCAATACCTCTTATTTGCAGACTATTGGATTTATGTTATTGCACTCTTCGTGTGATCTATCTTATGTATCTGATAGTTTTTATGAATAATTGTTTGAGTTGTAAACTCTTATACACTTTATTAAAATGGACCTAATAAAAACAGATGATTTATATTTTGTATTATTTCCTGAGCCAGATCTTCCTAGGACGGAAGGCTCCATAAGCACCGTTTACAGCAGCATGCCTTGGTTTAGGTTTTTAAGTTTCAGAGAACAACTTTTGGTTGGCTGCTTGCTTGGTTTCCAGTGCCAGCACTGTTACTTCCTGAGAACTTCTTTCCATTCTAGATTTTCATGGAGACGTAAATGAAATAATACAAGGCAATGGGGCCATACAGATTGAGCTAGGAAAATCACAGAGCACCCTGCTATTGTAAGCTTTACTGTGAGCTCCTAAAATATGTTATTGGAATATGACCTGCAACAAAATTCAGTCTTTAAAAACCACACACAAAAATCCCTTAAGAGAGACCACATTAACATAACAAAGAAGTCTTGGAAACAACAAACAAAAAAGCCAAAAAGCCAGTCTTAACTATGGAAAACTAACTAGTGATTACCAGAAAGGGGGGGGGGGGTCACTGAAATAGGTGAAGAGGATTAAGAGTACACTTACTGTGATGAACACTGAGTCATGTATAGAATTGTAAAATTGCTATACTGTACACCTGCAACTAATACTGTATATTAATTATACTGAAATTAAAATTAAGATGTACACACATACAAAGAGAAGTCTTGGGGAGAAATGAGTTATTCCTAAGAGTTTTTAAGTCTATACTATGGCAGAGAAACTGCCTGCTTATTTCCTCTCCAAATTCAAGAAAATAATACTAACATTTGAGCTTTAACGAGCTTGACATCCATCATTCAGGGAGGATTGGCAAAAGGCTGAGTTCAGTTCTGAGTTCAAATTGGTAATGGCTGTTCAAAGACGATTCAGGGACCCAGAGAGTCATGGTGTATATGTGTGTGTGTATACACACACATAAATATATAAAACCAAAGTTGCCTACTTTTTCTGAAGATTCATTTAAGATCTGATTCACCTGTCATAAATATATGCCCTGCCAAGCTCTACAATGTAAAGTTCCTATGCTTTTTCTATTTCAAGTTATCATTAACCAGAAGTACAATCTTCTCGTCTGTGACTTGGGCTGCTCCGGGGGAAGCCCTTTCAGAGAGATGCATCACTCCCTCTAAGATAGATGCCGGAATCAGAGCCTTCTGCACTTGTGGACAGCCTGCAGGGACTTAGCTCTGCCTTCCTTGTAGGGAGGGCCAAAGTTAGAAGCCCCGGCTCCCACAGGATGCTATCATTTGCATTCACCCTTTGGTGGCTCACTTTTGCCAGCCCTGAGACTGGTTAATAAGAGACCAGCAAGGGAAGTATTACCCCGTAACTGAGAACCAACTGGGAAGAACCAGGGTGAGGCCCAGAGAAAGGCGTAGACCGTCCCTCTGGATGTGGGGACAAAGATCTTTTTCTTTCCATCATAAGAATTTTTCATTAAAAAAAAAGATTTTTTTTTCCTTGAATGTATCTTTCCTTATATTGGGGTAGTAAGATCTAGAGGGCCTCAGTTAACATCTCAGCTTACATAGAAGAACACAAGTAATTCTTCAGCCTGCTTTCATGGAAGTTTAGCCAGAGGCCCCAAAGAATCCAACTATTCTCTTCAGAAGGCAGCTCAGTTCTCTGGCACTGAGAGAATCCCCCAAGTCACATATGGTGAAGTTAGTATTTCTACCAGATCTCCCCAACCTCATCCTGTTTCTGAGCAGGACCTTTAACCCAAGGGCAGACTCTGTTTTTACTCTTTAGAGACACCCTAGGTTATCAGAGGGGAATGAATCCCAGTTTTCTTATGGAGTAACCAAAAATTAAATATGAACTATCAGCCTTTGTTCAGTTTCTAATGAATATTACTGGTAGAAATATTCAGTTGAGGTAAAATTCAAATCAGTTAAAACCACACATCATTAACAACTGATGGAAGAATGAAGTTTTGACAAAGTTTGAATCAAAATTTAGACTCAGGAAATTTGAATTTAGTAGGTATAGTAGCCACAAGAGAACTCAGTAGCAGAAGATATGTTGATAAAATTTGAAATGAACCAATAATTGACTAATAAGCCTCCATTATAAAACCTATATAGAAAAGACTGGATCCCAGGGCTCCTAGGTGGCTCAATCAGTTAAGGGTCTAAATTTGGCTCAGATCATGACCTTGTGGTTTGTAGGTTCGAGCCCCGCATCGGGCTCTGTACGGAGAGCCTGGAGCTTGCTTCAGATTCAGTGTCTCCCTCTCTCTCTGCCCTCCCCCCACCCCCACTGCACATTCTCTCTCTCTCTCTCTCTCTCTCTCTCTCTTAAAAATAAATAAACATTAAAAAGAAAGAGGAATGCCTGAGTGGCTCAGTCAGTTAAGCATCTGACTTTGGTTCAGGTCATGATCTCATGGTTTGTGGGTTCGAGCCCTGCCTCGGGCTCTATGCTAACAGCTCAGAGTCTGGAGCCTGCTTTGGATTCTGTGTCTCCATCTCTCTCTGCCCCTCCCCTGCTCATGCTCTCTTTCTCTCTCTCTATATATATATAAAATAAATAAATAATTAAAATAAAATAAAATTAAAGAAAAGAACGAATCCCTGGGAATACATTGCATAGGAAATTGGTCAAAAATTAAATTGGCCTAATAGAGTTAGTAGAATTTCTTAGTAGAACCTCTTGATGAAAATTCATCAATGCCAGCCCAGTTAAAATATGTGTTCAAAACCACTGAACCACAGATGAAATAACCACAGCAGTTCCAAATGTCTTTCTTGGGCCTGCACATGGGCTGTTGAAGTGAAGTTGTCCAGATGGCCATTAGCAGTATGAATCCAGAGAGAAGTCTTAACTGTTGGTAGAGGGAAGTCATCAGTGAGTCCTGGATATAGATGAGGTCAATGAAGGAGAATGTAGAATGAGAAGAACACTTACATCACCCTTTAGGAATGACAAAACTTAAAGGATGGGTGGAGAAAGCAAGCCATGAAGGAAACTGAGTCACAAACGTAAAGCAAACAGAAGGGGGATACCAAAGCTAAGAGAGGAAAACTTTTTCAGACCGAGAAGTGGTCAGTAGATTTAAATGCCACAGAGAGATCAAAAGAGATAGAAAAATGTTCGTTGGATTTGCCATTTGGAAGCCAGAGGAGGGCTCAAGCAAAAGCAAGTTCAGTAAAATAGGGCAGACTGCAACGCACTGAGGACTGAGTGGGGTGTAAAGGAGGAAGGATATATTTTAAAGAACAAGGTGGTTCCATTTTATAAAAGGAGCTTGTATAAATAATAATCCACAACTAAAGGGCACACCACAGCTGCACTGTTATTTTCCCCAGAATAGCAACCTGGTCCCCATTTCTTTTTACATTAGATAGTGGGGTTTTTCTTAAAAGATGTATCCTTCTTAAATTAAAGCCTTCTCCATATCTTACTATATCTAACTTACATACCAATAATTGATTTGGATTTTTCCCCCTCTAGTTCTCATTACTAGTTACATCATTGAATAAATGTTTACATGATATCTGTAGGACAGAAAAGGAAAATTACACTATAATATCAGTGAATTTTAAAAAATGGGGGCACCTGGGTGGCTCCGTTGGTTGACCATCCAACTCTTAATTTTGGCTCAGGTTATGCTCTCACGGTTCACAGGATTGACCCACGTGTTGCGCTTTATGCTGATGGCACAGAGCCTGCTTGGGATTCTCTCTTCCTGTCTCTGGCCCTTCCCTGTACAAGAATGCATGTGCACTCACAAAGTAAAAAAAACATTAAAAACAAAACAAAATACTGTATTCACTAAGGTAGGCTGAATAATGCCTCCTACATTATCTATGTCATGTATCTATGTCCTAATCCCCAGAACCTGTGAAGGATACCTTATAAAGCAAAAGGGATTTAGCACATGTGATTAAATTGAGGATCTTAAAATGGGAAGACTATTCTGGATTATTCGGGCCCAACATAGTCACAGCTTCCTTTAAGAGAGATGCAGCAAATGGGAATGCAAACTAGTGCAGCCATTCTGGAAAACAGTATGGAGGTTCCCCCCAAAATTAAAAAATAGAACTATCCTATGACCCAGCAATTGTACTACTAGGTATTTATCCAAGGGATACAGGTGTGCTGTTTTGAAGGGGCACATGCACCCCAATGCTTATAGCAGCACCATCAGCAATAGCCAAAGTATGGAAAGAGCCCAAATGTCCATTGATGAATGAAAGGATAAAGAAGATGTGATACACACACACACACACACACACACACACACACACACACACACACTAGAGTATTGCCCAACAATCAAAAAGAATGAAATCTTGCCATTTGCAACTACATAGAGGGAACTATAGGGTATTAGGCTAAGTGAAATTAGTCAGAGAAAGACAAATATCATAGGACTTCACTCATATGAGGGATTTAAGAAACAAAACAGGTGAACATAAGGGAAGGAAAGCAAAAATAACATAGAAACAGGGAGGGGGACAATACATAAGAGACTCTTAAGTATAAAGAAGACAGAGAGGGTTGCTGGAGGAGTTGTGGGAGGGGATGGAGGATGGGCTAAATGGGTAAGGGGCATTAAAAAAAAGAGAGGGGTGCAGGAAAAGAGAAGACGACAACATGGTGACAGACACAAAGTCTGGAGTGGTACTTTGAAGATGCAGGAAGCCAAAGAATACAGGTAGCCACCAGGAGGTGAAAAAGACAAGGAACCAGATTCTCCTCTCAGAACCCCTAGACGTAACCAGCCTTGTTAACAACTTGACTTTAGTCTGGTGAAAATGGGCTCCAGGCTGTACCAGACCATATCTGACTTCCAGACTGTAGGAGAAAAAATTTGCTGTTTTGGGCCATTCCGTTTGTGATAATTTGTTATCGCAGCAATAGGAAACGAATCTAGTCACTAACACTACTCTCCAAAGTTCTGAGACAAGTTAACAACAACACCGTGATTGCTTCTTCCTGAGCCAAATTCTCTCTATTGATAGAAGTCCATCTTTCCTGGTGGCCGAACTCCTGGAGAGGGGATTCATTTATAACCAATGGATTCTCTGGGGACTCTGCTTTTAGATGGAGAAAAGCAGTTCAAAAGAAAAGCAAACAGAACAAAGCTCTTCAGCAGTATATCTGGATGCCTCTGGCAGAGACAGAGGAGTGTGTGAGTCTGGGCAGGGCTCTGACAGGTTAGAAAGCCCATTGCCACCACTGCTACCATCAAGTCCTCTAACTTTTTCTCCACAAAGTAAAATCTGCTAAGAACGATGACACAAGGGGTTAACTTCGGAGTAGCTAATAAAGGGAATTGTTAAAATATTTGCAACCATTGTTTTGAATAGACTGAGTGCAGTAAGATAAGTAAGAGTTCAGGAAAGGGCTTAACTATGGTTCTTGTGATCTTCCTGCTTCTTTGATGAAATTCCTGCAGGTCCCATCGCTTTCTGGTCTCCTTCAGCTTTAAAAATAATCATATTTCCCACAGTTCTCTCAAGTGGTAAGAAATCTATCCAAGTCTTTACACCTTCCATCTTCGATCTGCCGGAGAGCTTCCCCCCGCTTCCCTAGGTTGGGCTCAGGAGCCAGCCTCCTCCTTCCACACCTGCCGGCTGGGCAGGAGGAGGGGCACTGGGGTCAGGGTGCAGCATCCTTGTCCTTGGCTGGGGCTGCCCGTGGCTCTCTGCCCTGTTCCTGTTCAGGGTGACCTACCCTCTAGCTCAGGCTGTTGCTTGCCAACAGCCTGTGGAACAAATCCGAGCAGCTGAAAAGCATGGTTTTTCCATGTTTTGATGTCTGGAAAAAAATCAGAATAGTATTTCATGACATGAAATTGTCTGAAACGAAAATGGCGGTGTCCATAATAAAGTTGCATTGGGACACAGCTATACCCATATATTTATTCTATGTATTGCTCATGGCTGCTTTTGCTCTATAATGGCAAGGCTCCGTGATTGTAGTAGACACCATATGGCTAGGAAGATGAAAATATTTCCTCTCTGGCCCTTTACAGATGAGTTTGCTGAGCCCTGCTCTCTCTCACTCTTGCAATCCACCCCCCTCACCTTTTGCCACTGGTGGAATACCCCCCGGCAACTGGCTGGAACCGCTTACCCTCCTGGGGGACCCTCGTGAGCAGGAAGGAGCCCTCCAGAACGCTCCAGCCTGACTAGCTTCTGCAGCATCTCCTTGTTCCACGGAAAGTCCTGCATCCTCATCCCTCCAAGCGTCAGGAGTGCAGGTGGGTCCCCTGTTCCTTCCCTTTTTGCTGTGCCATTGTGGGGTGCTCCAGATAGCCTCCTATCTTGAGGCTTCACCCCCTCCCAAACTCCTGGGGACACTTCAAGGACTCCCTTACTATGTTTTACTCGAGTAACTGGGGAGGCAGACCCAGAGTTCCTATAGTTCAGGAAGCCTGCGGCCAGTAGGTGAGACACCACACTCCTCATGGGCACCCCGGGCCTTAACATATGATTTTCAGGGGCCTCTGGGTGGCTCAGTGGGTTAAATGTCCAATTTTGGCTCAGGTCATGATCTCACGGTTTGTGAGTTTGAGCCCCACATTGGGCTCTGTACTGACAGCTCAGAGTCTGGAGCCTGCTTCAGATTCTGTGTCTCCCTCTCTCTCTGCCCCTCCCCTCTCGCACTCTCTCAAAAATAAATAAAACATTACAAAACATATGTTTTAAATAAATAAATAAAATATGATTTCAGTTGGCCTGTCTTATATAGCCAGGGTGGGTTGACGGATGGTCACCATTTTTCGGCATCTTTTAGAAAGCCCACAGTGCTGTCTCTAATCACTTTAAAATGTTGGAGCCCTTATCACTCAATAGCCTTGACTTTGAGGCCTTAGCCAAAACTCTAAAACAACAGGAAAAGTCCCCGACCGTACACTGTGACACAGGGCCATGACAGCACACAACTTCACGGGGTGTGAGTCATGGTCCAGCCTGTGTGACTGCGGCCCCTCGGGTTATTGTGCAGGGCACACCCTGCATGGCCAGAAGCCAAGCTCCTATGGCTACACACATAGAGCAACAAACCCAGATGACCACGTGTCTTCTCTTCCTCACAGATCTCAAATCTGAGGACACTTTCCTGGCTTTGGAGGTGAAAGCAGACAGTGAAGTATGACGAAGAAAGCCAAGGTTTTGGTGGTTGTTGGTATAAGCCTTTGAGCATAAAACAGCACAGGAATTCCAAGGCTTGCATAATGATGTGGGGAAATTTGAAAGTAGTAGGACTTTTGCTTTTAAAATGTTTATCCCCAGGGCGCCTGGGTGGCTCAGTCGGTTAAACATCCAACTCTCGATTTTGGCTCAGGTCATGATCTCACAGTTCGAGAGAGAAGTCTGCCTGTGATTCTCTCTCTCTCTCTCTCTCTCTCTCTGTTCCTCCCCACCCTCTCAAAATAAATAAATAAACATTTAAAAAATAAAACGTTTATTCTGGAATATTTAAGAAAGAGAGACATAATTTTTTTTCCTTAGCAAACCAGAGTGTGGAGAAAGCTATACGTAATTAGAGTGATAATTAGAAGGTATTATCTCTAAAAAGAAGGATGGGGCCCCTGGGTGGCTCAGTTGGTTAAGCCTCCGGCTTCGGCTTAGGTCAGATCTCACGTTCGTGGGTTCGAGCCCCGCGTCAGGCTCTGTGCTGATCTCTAGCTCAGAGCCTGGAGCCTGCTTCCGGTTCTGTGTCTCCCTCTCTCTCTGACCCTCCCCCTCTCATACTCTGTCTCTCTCTGTATCAAAAATAAATAAAACATTTAAAAAAAATTTAAAAAGAAGGAGCAGGAGGAGGAGGAGATGGCATTATATCTGTTGTCACCTCTTTAACATTTCTTGAGACCTTAATCAGTCTCAGGGTAAAAATAGTCACATTATGATATTTCTCTGTCCCCACCATCTCTGTAGAAACTCTAATGACCTGCATCTCTTTCCTGCTATTCCCGGGATCACATGTGCTTGGAACAGATTCTGTTCTGTGATCATTTATGTATTTATTTCAACTGCTCTGCAACTTGCTGCCAAATCAGCCCCAGAATGCCCAGGCACCTGCCATGTAAAATCCTCCCGCTACTCCTGTCCGCACGGGCTGCGGCCTTCTAATACAGCGGCACGGTCCAGGGCTCAGGGCTCACACGGTCTTGGACACAGTCTTGGATGTTTTAACAAAGCAGCTCCCTTATTTTGTGCGTCACCCTGGTCTCAAGCCCCCTTCCCGGGCCTCAGGCAGCATCCATGGGTGTTGGGCCAAAGACAGTCTGAGCAGCAAGGTTCACTGATCTTGAATCAAACTTTTAAAAAAATGTTTGCTTATTTATTTATTTTGAGAGAAAGCACTAGCGGGGAGGGGCAGAGAGAAAGAGAGAGAATGCGGGGCTCAGTCCCACGAACCATGAGATCATGACTTGAGCCAAAATTAAAAGTCAGATGCTTAACCAACTGAGCCACCCAGGCACCCCATGAATCAAACTTTTGAATCCTGACTTCTTATCAGAGAAGAATGCTTTCCCAGGACAAATTCTTTCCTGGCAGGCTTTTCAACGCCTCAGGTAAACATTTATCTGCTGGAACTTGCCACATTGGCCCCCAGAAATGCTCAAAGCTGTCTCAGTTCTAGGAAGAACGGAGTAGGCTGCTGACCTCAGGTGTTGCCACTTGTAGATGTGTCAGGCGTGGGTCCCAAAGTTTTAGAGGAGAAGACAACAGCGTCGTTGTAGCTACCCACGTGATAAGCTCAGTGCAAGACACCTGAAATGCAATTTTTCTCTGATCCACTCAACCATTTTTGATAGAGATTGTTACCCACATTTCACGGGTCAGAAAAGTCAGGGCTCTTTCACTCAACAAGTATTTGTGGAGTACTTCCTGTGTGCCAGGCACTGTTCCCAGCAGGTGAGATACCTCAGTTACCAAGGCAGGCGCCCCTGTGTGGTACACTTTCTAGGGGGAGTATGTGATGCTAAATAATCAGCATACTAACCAAATAAAATATGGCAGAAGGTGACTATGGGACTTCAGAGAGGTTTCAATTCAGCAAGTATATTTTGAGCCTCTCTTAAATGGCAGGCACTGGGAATGAAATCAAGAAGAAGATAAACCTGGTGTGCCTGCGTGCAGTTCACGGTCTAGTGAGACCAAAGTGAGCAGCAGAACCAGGACCCGGGGCTGGGGGCCAGGTCTGTACCGCCCACGGCAGGCGCACCTTAACGCTTATTTTTCTCTAAACAGTCAACACAAGGAGTTCCACTTATGTGAAGCCTTCCTCCCGCTCTCCTCTCACCCAGAAGTCATCCTTCACTTCTCTTACCTGCCACCAGTGGGCCCTCGACGTAGCCCTCGGGTAGCACTTGTTCCCTGGGGCTGCCTTCACTGATTTAGAAAGTTTCTCCTCTAGGAGTTCCCTGAGACCAGCAATTTTTCGTTCATCTTTGAATCCTTGTACCAAGGATTTTGATCATTTGTGAGCAACAGGAAAGCAGATTAACCAGTGGCATCAGCAAAATTGTGGCTGATCTTCTTCTCAAGCAACATGAAGTCTGGAAGAGGGTGGTTGCTGGTAGTTGTGGGCTCATTTCCTCAGGGACGTCATGGCGGAAGCGTGGCCGCCTTGACTCCAGTATTCCCACCCCATGCAAGTAGGACCAAGGGCCAGCACCTACGGCAGGAAAGCAAAACCTTTCCAGACCTTTCTGGTAGTCTTCCACACCCGTCTCATTGGGTGGAACTGTGCCACGTGACAAGACAGGTTAGAATTATTATTCTTATTATCATTATGATTATCAGATTGGACACAATGCGACCTGAGCAAAGTCAGTGTCGGCTAGTAAAGAAGAGGGGGAAAATGAATATTGGAAGGTATCTAGCATTGTCTACCTCAATCCCTAGTACAAACCACAGTGCCTGGCACCATTATCAAGAAAGCATTCAAGGTTATTGGAAAAGCATTCAATAGTTATTGAAAGAAAACAAATGAACAAGGGAAAAAGTGACAAACAAAAAATAGGCTCTTAAATATAGAGAACAACAGTTGGTTGCCAGAGGGGAGGTGGGTAGGGAATGAGTGAAATAAGTGAAGGGGTTTAAGAGTATGTCTATCATAATGGACACTGAGTGATGTATAAAACTGTTGAATCACTACATTGTACACCTGAAATTAATATAAAATATGTTAAATGTACTTGAGTTTAAAAAATAAATTAATTATTTAAAAAATAGTTATTTTGTGGGCACCCAGGTGGCTCAGTTGGTTAAGCATCCAACTTTGGCTCAGGTCATGATCTTGCAATTTGGGTTGAGTTTGGGTCCCGCATCAGACTCTGTGTTGACAGCTCAGAGCCTAGAGCCTGTTTCAGATTTTGAGTCTCCCTCTCTCTCTGCTCCTCCCCCAATTCACGCTCTGTCTCTCTGTCTCTCTCAAAAAATAAATATTTTTAAAAGTTATTTTTTAATCATTTTCAAAAGTTTTAATTCCAGTTAGCATTTTATTAGTTTCAGGTGTACAATGCAGTGATTCAACACTCCATATATAACCCTGTGCTCATCATGACCAGTGCACTCCTTCATCCCCTTCACTTACTTAAGCCATCCCCCCCGCCTCCCCACACTCCTGGTAACCATCAGTTTTTTCTTTGTAACAGTCTGTCTCATTTCTCTTGCTCTTATTTTTTCCCTTTGTTTGTTTCTTAAATTCCACATAAGAGTGAAATCATATGGTATTTGTCTTTCTCTGACTTATTTCACTTAGCATTATACTCCTTAGCTCCATCCATGTCATTGAAATAGAAAGTTTCATTCTTCAAAAATAGTTACTGAATAAATGAGTAAATAAATGACTTTTTGGCCCATGTCCCATGGTCTGGGAATCTTCTCAGGGAACAATTAAAACAGAGTCGACATCTTATTGAAATGGTATTAGGGAAAATATCAGTTGTCTCTTGATTACCATGGTGAATGAATGTGAGTGTGTGTGTGTGTGTGTGTGTGTGTGTGTGTACATGTGTGGTATAGAGACGGAGAAGAAGGGGAGCATAAACAGAAAAATACAGATATTTCAAGTAGAAGTTTTACTTTTTCCTGAAAAAGTTACCCTCCCCCTAGTATGTTTGGGGAAAAAAAGGACGGCTGATTCACATCTGCTCCAGAACTGTCCACCTGGCGTGGTCCCCAGTCTCATGTGCCAGTGGTCACAATCCTCTCCATAGATGTATACCCTGCCTTTGGCACAGCACCAGGTTAGGGGTGAATGAGGCCAGGTCCTCTCTCTCTTCTGTCTGCACAGTCCTCACACAGATTGAAGGAGCGTACTGGATTTGACAAAGGGTTCAG
This sequence comes from Suricata suricatta, assembly GCF_006229205.1. Taxonomy (NCBI): domain Eukaryota; kingdom Metazoa; phylum Chordata; class Mammalia; order Carnivora; family Herpestidae; genus Suricata; species Suricata suricatta. The sequence continues at coordinate 113,162,721 of NC_043703.1, read as the reverse complement.
GTGACTACATTCATTCACTCAATTGGTTCTTTTTTGACCACCTACTATGAGCCAAGTATTTTATACTAGGTGCTGGGGTACAAGAGTAAAGAAGACAGACATGTCACTCCTAAAGCTTAGGATATAGCAGGGAAAAGTATCATTAGAAAAATCAACACCCCAATCCATCATTTTAAGTTGCGGTAATGCGCTATGAAGGAAAAGGAGAGGGTGTGTTGAGAGAGAATAATAGAGGAGACTGTTTCAATGGGGATGAAAGGAAGTGTCAGGAAAGGCTGCCGAAGGTAGGATCTTTAAGGAGAATACGCCTACCTTATACTCAGACCTGGGGGATTTAAATCAAGAGATTCAAGAAAAAAGGACGGGAAAAGGAAAAGAAAAGGTGGGGCGGGGGAAGGGAGAAATTTGTGCAAAGGCCCTGAGGTGGGGAATAATCTGGTATATTAATGAAGTGAAAACAGCCAGGGAAAGGGAAAAAGAGAGGAAGCTGGCACCTCTGTGCAAATATGTACACAATTTTACATAAATGGAATCATACTGTATGCAATGTTTCTAACTTGTTTTATTTTTCACCAAGCCATTAATGTAAATAACCAATACTGGGTGAGGGTGTTTTTCTTTCTGTCTTTTTTTTTAATCCAGTTTTTGTAAGGGAGAGAAACACAGATTCCAATGGCTGACTGAAATGCTACCTGGTACAAAGTCCCTGAAGTTTTCAATCACAAAAGAATGAGGAAAGGAAAGTGCTGAGAAGGAAGTCCCAAAAAGCACTGACATTTAAGAGGTTGGCAGCTGAAAGCTTGCCAGGGGAGACAGAAGAGTAACCATTAAAGTTGTGTACCAAGGAAGATTATTAAAAGGAGGGAGAAGTCTTTAGCATTCGATGTTTCAGGGATCAAGAAAGGTAATAACAGAGGTTATTAAAGGTAATAACAGGGGTGCCTGGGTGGCTCAGTTGGTTAAGCACCCAACTTTGACTCAGGTCATGATCTCACAGTCCATGGGTGTGATTCAGTAGGTTTGCAGCAGGGCCTGCTAATCTGCATTTTCCAATCTGTTCCCATCTGTTGTTGCCCCCAGTCTACATCCTGAGAACCCTTGTCCTAGAGAAAGTGAAATACTCAAGGAAAGTTCTGGAAGAGTAGTTAATAGGCACTTTTGCACTTAGCTCTGGAAGCTAGTTAAATACTCATGTCTATAAAGCATGCACCGCAGTAGGTGAGTCCTCTGTGGGGATTGGTCCAAGATGACCGGGTCTATAAACCCAGCCTAACAGAAGGATAAGAGAACCAACCGCACCCCCAGGGAGAAGAGCAGGCATCTTGCTGAAGGCGAGGATTCTTTTGAGGGGTTGCTCCTGGGAGTCATTTGATACACTGAGCTGGGCCTGGAAGGTGAGGGGTCCTACAAACGGCAATGGCAGGTTTAGGGGTGGAGAACAGCATTGTAATGTAGGCATCCCTTCACATCAGCACCATCCAGAAGGAAAAGCGAAGCCCGCTCCGCGCACGCGTGCTGAGTCCTGCATGCCTTACCTAGGGCTCCTGCGCAAGCGTCTCCGGGATTTCTGCCGCCCTGCTCCGGGCTTACTCTGTAGCTGGGCAATGGTTGCCAGGAGCCGGGTGCCAGGCTCCCCGGCTCACCCGCTGCAGCACCAGCCGCGGCCGGCAGGGTACGCTCTCCACCGAGCCTGGCCGGCCTGCGCCTGCGCCTGCGCGGGGCTTCCGCCGGTCGGCGAATTGGGAGAGCTGCCTCACTTGCTGCGCACTCGGACTAAGATGGCAGCGGCGGCCCGGCTCGGTTGGGGAGCTGCGGCTGCGGCCGCAGGGCTGTGTAGGCGGTAGGTGACTAGCCAGGAGCTCGCACCGGCGTGCCGCTGGGTTTAGTTAGCCAGCGGAGCGGTCGCCGCCCCCGCGGTGGGGTGCGGAGGAGTGCCCCTGACCGAGCCTTCGGGTGCGCCCCGGTCGCCGCACTTGGAGGTTACGCCCCGAGGTGGGCGCCTGTCGGTGAGGCGGCTCTGCGCCCCCAAATCGGGCGGGATCTGCAGCGCCCGGTTCCAGCCTCCGAAACCCGGCGCCAGAATCCCTGCGGTGGGGAGACCCGCAAAGACTGGCGCAGAGACCCCACGGAGGAGCCCTTTTAACATCACTGTGGCCCCCTCCAGCCCTTCCGTCGTATGCGTTCCCTCTGCTTTTTAAACACAAATCAAAATATCTGCAGAATGGGAGAGAGTACCCCATTTCCTCATTTTCTCAATAGGCCCAGAAAAGGGGACGTGACCTGTATGAGGTCATACAGCTTCCAAGTGATGGAACTCTGATGAGAATCCAGACCCCTAGATTTCTTCCCTATCACCTAGGCCCACTCTCTTCCCTTGTTTTTTCCCCTTTTGTGCAACCTTTGAGTTTGGCCTCCCAGTGGCATCTGTCAACGTTGGTTAGATGAAAGGATTGATGACTTAAGTAGGTGTTGGACCCTGATTTTGCTACTGGATCAAAAGGACAAAAGGGCCTACAAGGTTTCACTTAGTGAGTGTTAGGGGTTTTAATGCTGATGATGCCCTGGAAATTTAAATGTATTAAGTTTGCTGAAAGATTTGTTGGTCACCTCCTGTCCCCTGTGCTTTTTGGGTAGATGTCTTACTGGAATAATTGAATTTACATTTACTATTTTTTTTTAAGTTTGTCTATTGAGAGAGAGAGTGAGAGAGAGCGAGCTTGAGTGTATATGAGTGGGGGAAGGACAGAGAAAGGGAGAGAATCCCAGACAGGTTCATGGTGCCAGCGCAGAGGCAGGCCCTGGGCCCCATCTCACGAACCTTGAGATCATGAACTGAGTCCAAATCAATGGTAATGGGTGGCTCAACTGACTGAGCCAGCCAGGCACCCCCTCCCCTTTACTATTGTGTCACTTTAAACCCGTCTGTGTCACAGTATCCATCCATTCTGTTGCCTTTTCCCTGGGCCTAAGGGCCAAGAATTGTCGGTCTTCAGTGTATTCCCATATCTCAGCGCAGTCAGGATTGAGGCAGTGAGCTATGGATAAAAATGTTTTCCCCCCAAACCTTAAACCTCATTCAGTAATTAATTGGGCACCTATCACATAATACCAGTGGCAGCTAACATTTATTGAACTCTTAACTACAAGGCTTGGCACTGATTTATGAACTTTACATGGATTATCTGGATCCTTTTTTGGCTCCATCTTTGAGGTAGCTGTGAATATTAATTTCATTTTAGAACTGAAGCCATCCATTGTGCTAGCTGCTGAGGGGCACAGAAATGAAGACACCACTTCCCTTATTGAGTTTGCAGATAAAAATAATCAGAGAAAATATTTTTAAGTGATCATGTATGTATTTAAAATACTTTAGCAGTCAGATTTCTAAAAATTTTTACTGAAGGTTTTTTTTTTCCTTTTCTGGTAATACTTGTTTTTCCCCTTCTCCATTTTTAATTTGTTAAAACCATGAAAAAATAGTCAATCAGTACTTCTCTATCACAGAGAAATAACCAAAGTTACAAACACTGGCTTAAGAGGTTTCCAATCTAAAAACCTATGTAGGGGCGCCTGGGTGACTCTGTGCATTAAGCATCAGACTCTTGATTTTGGCTCAGGTCATGATCTCATAGTTTGTGGGATCGAGCCCCACATCGGGCCCAGCGATGAAAGCTGGAGCCTGTTTGGGATTCTCTCTCTTTCTCTCTCTCAAAATAAATAGATAAACTTAAAAAAAATAAAAGCATATGTACATTATTGGCTTCTTTAGCAGTTTGGAGGAGAATAGTACACTTTCTGTTAGACTTTTTGAAGTATTAGAGTATTGAAATACTGTTTCAAAACAGGTAGTATTCTCTCTTTACAGGAAAGCGTGATGGTAGAGACAGAAAAGGGAGGGAGATTTCATAGTATTTACTTTTGCTCTCTTTGAATTTTGAACCATGTGACTCTATCACCTAGTATTTTAGAATTTGAAAAGAAGGGAAAAAAACAGTTGGTAATTCTTTGCATCCTTCATGCATAGGTGAGAGTCTGGGAATCCAGGTTATAAATCACAAATGTAGCTGCATTTCTGTTTCTTACACAGATGTCACACAATCCTGTGTACACTCAGTTATCAAGGCTATAAATTTCCATTTGAGCTCATGTTTTTAAATTGTTTGCAGATACTGCTTGCCTAAAGAAGGGAAAATAATGTGGATGGAGAATGAAAATTCAGCTTTGTTATTTTCATTATTTTTTTATGTAAAGTAGAAACTGAGCTTAAAAGATTATCTCTAGAAATATTATTTTTCTGTGTTTTTAAATGTAGATTCTGTCCTATGATGAATCCATACACCATGAAAAAACAGCCTCTGCATCAGTTCGTACAAAGACCACATTTCCCACTGCCTGCAACCTTACGTAACACAGGTAAAATTTCACTTCTTTTAGAACAAATCATGTTTCAGAAACTAATGAAAGTGTGCCCATAATTTTATGGATCATAAAAGATGAGAGTTTGTAAATTTTCTATTTGGATGCATAAAAGAACATAGCATTTTTTTTGTATCATAACCTCACACTTGATTGTTACATGTATCATTAATATTAGGTTTCAAGAATCCTGAGCACAGTGTCCAATAGACTATGAAATCTCAGTATCTTGTATAACATCTTCTGGAACATTGTTCAGGAAATGATTTCTGAAATGAAAATATTATAGAAAGAAGTTACAGATGGGTTTGTTTCCAAAAAATCATATTTATTTTAAGCTATTGCCGTTCATAATTTGATAAGAACACACCTAAAATCAGTAAATTTTTAGCTTTCATCAACAGTTTAGGAAATTGTACTTTCAATGTAATTTTTCTTGTGTGTCCAAATTAATTAATTACGACTTTCTTGATAATTTTGTTGATATTACTTGCTTTTTTTTTCTTTTATTTTCATTGATATTGGAAATAGATAAGGAAGACAGGATTTGAAAATTACTGAAATGTGACCAGGTGTCATGTGGTTAGGGACCTTTGGAGCTGCCTCTGTATGTCTGTGTTAAGTGTCGGCTTTTGTGTGCATAAACCTTTGTGGAGCTGTAAGAGTTTGGACTAAGTTCTGGGACCCTCTCCCATTTCTGTCAGTACCTTGAACACCTTGTGGCCGTACTCTGGCAGGTGACTGACTCTGCTAACCACGAGCTGGATCTGGGTAGTTTGAGCCCTTACCTCCCCTGTATATCGGGGCTAAGGGAGGAGAACTTGCATATCTCCTTGATTCACAGAATGAAAATTTAGGCATAAATAGTGAGTAACTCAGCATGTTAAGGTACTTTAGTTGGACTTTTAAATTTTGTCGGGTGGAATTAAGTGGTCCTCAGGCTTTTCAAATTGGAAATCCACTGATCTTAGTCTTTGATACTGACTTTAAGCATCATACATCTGGTGTTTTAGAGTTTTGGAAGAGCTTCTGCCTACCTATTACCTATTAGTACCAAGCATAATAGGAAAGTTATTTTACATCAGTCTATTTAGTTGTAACCCTTATAACACATTCACGGGGATCTTTCCAGATGATGGACCTGGGGGTCATTTCTGAAATACCAAATTAAATCCACTTTAGACTATAATTGAAATGATTTTGTTAATGCCTAGTCAAATTACTATTTTGAAATAGCTTTGTTCATTGTCAAGAAGAAAGTTTATGTTGTAATGTCATATATTTTCTACTTCATAAAGTATATATAGATTATGGTCTCTTAAATTTCTTTTACATTTATAGTTTTTTTAAGTTTTTATTTATTTTTTTTTTAGTAATGTCTACACCCAACATGGGGGTTGAATGACCCTGAGATCGCGAGTTGCATGCTCTTCTGACTGAGCCCGCCAGGCACCCCATATTTACAGGTTTTACCTTCAAGTGTTTCTAAAATTACTTTTCTGCATGTATAGTTGTACAGAAGTGGACTGAGTAGAAAATGCCATGGGGTGCCTGGGTCACTCAGTCGGTTGAGTGCTCACCACCTGATTTTGGTTTGGATCGTGATCCCAGGGTCGTGGGGTCGAGCCCTACTTCAGAATCTGAGCTGAACCTGGAGCCTGCTTGAGATTCCCTGTCTTTGCCTCTGCCCCTCTCCCCTGCTTGCGTACTCTCCACGTCTCTCTCTAAAATAAAAACTTTATAAAGAAAAGAAAGAAAAATGCCAGATTTAGTTCTTCAAATGTTGTGGTAGAGTGCTTAGTGTGTACAGAGGTTTTGATTACCGATAAATTATTAAGAAAGGACTTAAGAAATGATTGGTCATAACCAAGGTTAAAAGAAGCTTATCTTATATTTATAGAAGTTGGTGACAGTCCGTCCTTCCTTCCTTCCTTAATGTTTAGTCATTTTTGAAAGAGAGACAGAGTATGAGTGGGGGAGAGGCAGAGAGAGAGAGGGAGACACAGAACCTGAGGCAGACCCCAGGCTGTGAGCTGTCAGCACAGAGCCTGACATGGGGCTCGAAGTCACAAACTCCAAGATCATGACCTGAGCTGAAGTTGGACACTTAATCAGCTGAGCCACCCAGGCGCCCCGGCAGTCCATTCTTTAATGTTCCATAGGAAAAATTGTTCCCATATCACACAGATTTTCAGAGGAATTTAAAAATTGTTCCCATATCACACAGATTTTCAGAGGAATTTATTGGTTTGACGTATATTTTGTGTCAAGTACTTAGACTTTGGGGCGCCTGAGTGGTTCAATTAGTTGAGTGTCTGACTGTGATTTCAGCTTGTTCATGATCCCAGGGTCATGGGATTGAACCCCGAGTCAGTCTCCTTGCTGAGTATGGAGCCTGCCGGAGAGTCTCTCTCTCTCCCTCTCTCTCTTTCTCTCTCTCTCTCTCTCTCTCTGTCTCTGTCTCTCTCTCTCTCTCTGTCTCCCTCTCCCTCTCTCTCTCTCTCTCTCTGTGTCTCTCTCTCTCTATCCCACAACCTCCCCTCTCACCTGCACTCAGTCTCTCTTTTTCTAAAGTAAAAAAAAAAGAGAAAGAAAAAAGTATTTGGACCTTGAGGTTATTATTTTATTTTATTTTTGTTGTTTTTAATTTAAAATTTATTTAAATTTTCTTTTTAAATTTTCATTATTTACTATTTTTAATTTGTTTTTACTTATTTTTTTTGAGAGAAAGAAAGCATGAGCAGAGGAGGAGCAGGAAGGAGAGAGAGAGAAAGAGACAATGAGAGAGAATCTCAGATCGGCTCTGTGCTCCGTGAAGAGCCAGGGAGCCCGATGGGGGCTCAGTCTCACAACCCTGGGATCATGACCTGAGCTGAAATCAAGAGTTGGATATTTACCAACTGAGCCACCCAGGTGCTCCTGAGATTATCATTTAAAAATTTTCTCTTTTTCTAGGATTTGCCAAGTCATCTTTATAGGACAGTGACTTAAAATGTCTGGGAGTTTTAGTGTCAGTCTCTCCTTCACCAAGGAGACGACGCCATGTCAGTTAGGTGGCTGCTGGGCAGGGTGCGAAAGCCACTCTCAGCTGTTGAATTAGAATCTTCTCTTATAATGAGTAAAAACAGCACTTCCATACCAATCATATATTTTGCCAAATTTCATTTCTCTCTAATTTACTTTTTATTTTATTTTTTATTTTAGAGAGACAGCACATGAGTCAGGGAGGGAGCAGAGGGGGAGAGAGAATCTTCAGCAGGCCCCACACTCAGCACAGAGCCCTGTGAGGGGCTCCATCTCACCACTGTGAGATCATGCCCTGAGCTGAAACCAGGAGTCAGACACTTACCTGACTGAGCCACCCCAGCGCCCTTCTCTTTCTCATTTAAAATAAAACGGGGGGCTCTGGGGTGGCTCAGCTGGTTAGGTGTCCAACTTCAGCCCACGTCATGATCCCACAGTTCGTGGGTTCAAGCCCCACGTTGGGCTCTGTGCTGACAATGTGGATGGATCCTGCTTGAGGTCCTCTCTCTGTCTCTCCCTGACTTGTACTTTTTCTCTGTCTCAAAATAAGTAAATAAACTTAAAAAAAATAAAACTGTTGCTTTTTGATATTTTACTGTTTTTCCTTAGACATATGAGGATTATGACAGGATAGGAAGACTGATCTTAAATGTATTTTCCTATTATGCTTGGCACTAGTCAGTATGGAGTGGCAGAATGTGTAGTGGTTCAGCAAGTCCATCGGAGGAAATTGGTGGGGCTTGAATCCTGACTCTCTCTCTTAACTGGCTGAGTGACTTTAAACGTTAGTTTCCTTATTTATAAAATAGGATAAAAACAGTGTTTACTTGGGAGAATGTAGGATTAAATTATGTAATTCACAGAGAGTGCTTAGCATTGTGGCTCAGCACATGATAACTACCAAATAAATTCATCTATTTCAGTATATTGCTCTAAGATGAGAATTGTTTTGTTTTGGTTGGAAGGTTTATTTTCATAACAAATAATCAGGGCCTGTTTAGTAGATTTTTAGACTATTAAAACCCCAGGACTATCTTTTGTCCTACAAGCTATTATCATAGCAAGGAAGGAAAGTGAAGATTCTGTTAATTTTTTTATTCCTTTAACGAATTCATTCTTAATCTATTCATGGCCTTAGAAGAAACAAAGAAGAACCTGTAAGGTAAGTTAAAAATATTCCAGAAAGTAATTCACATAGATTTCCACTTATATGATAGTTTATAATGTCACTAACTGTACCATTGGGCAAATTACTTAACTGCAAGCTTCAGATTCTTCCTTTGTAAAATGGGAAAACAGTAAAACCTTGGATTGCGAGTAATTTGTCCTGTGAGTGCTCTGCAAGAGAAGCAAACTTTTATAATAAATTTTAACTTGATATAAACAAGCAATGTCTTATAGTATGAGTAGTACATGACACCAGATGTCACATGATCACAACTGAGCCAATGGTTCTTCTCTCTCTCTCTTGCTGTGGGATTGAGTGATCATCTCCCTGCTCAGATGCTTGGTCTCAGCTATGGTGTTTGTCATAAATGAGTGATTTAAAAAAATTTGTTTTGAATATCTACTTATTTTTGAGAGAGAGAGACAGAGACAAACAGAGACAGAGGTTGAGCAGGGGAGGGGCAGAGAGAGATACACAGAATCTGAAGCAGGATTTGGCTCTGAGCCATCAGTACAGAGCCTGATGCTGGCCTTGAACCCACAGCAGTGAGATCATGACCTTAGCTGAAGTCAGACACTTAACTGACTGAGCCACCCAGGCACTCCAGAAATCAGTGATTTTTCAGAATGTTGGGGGGTGCCCACAACTGGCACAAGTATATTTTTTGTCACTTCAGAGCACCTCTGGACAGTTCTCTGCTGTTCTATACAAGAGTAAGCTTAGGAGTGCTTTGCTTCATTCTGGGTCAGGCTCCCTGCAGATACAGACCCTTTCCTCTAATGCCAGTTACATTAAATACAGTATATGACAAGTTTATTAATACTGTACTGTAGTCAACATCCATGTGAGCATTACAGTGGCCTCCATGCAGAAAAAGATTCCATTGAGCCAGTAGCTAGCAGTAAATCCATTACCGATAGAGAAAGTTGTCCTACACAATAATCCTCCTCTCTCTTATCTCTTTTACACCAGCCACAAAGGTAAGCGCAGGTTAATTTTATTTTTCTTTATATTTTGTATTTTCTTTATTATTTTGTATTACAGTATTATAATAATTTTTATGTGAATATTTCTGGGTTATGGAATGAATCATCTGAGTTTTCATTATTTCTTATGGGAAAATTCACTTTGATATACAAGTGGTTTGGATTACAAGCATGTTTCCTGGAAAAACTATACTCACAAACCAAGGTTTTATTGTAATAGGGTTTCTTCATAGTATTATTAAAGGCTTAAGTATATATAAAGCACTCAACCCCGTCTTTGGCATGTAGTAAGTACAAACACAATAAATATTAGTTACTATTATAAATTTGTCTTTAAAAGAACAGTAATCGGACTTCTGGGTGGCTCATTCAGTTGAACATCCGAATCTTGATTTGAGCTCAGGTCATGAGCTCATGGTTTCTTAGATTGAGCTCCACATCCAGCTCCACAATCCAGCTAGGGATTCCTCTCCCTCTTTCTCTGCCCCTCCCCTGCACGTGTGCACACATGCACATGTGTGTGCTCTCTCTCAAAATAAATGAGTAAATTGGGGCACCTGGGTGGCACAGTGAGTTGAGCAACTGACTTTGGCTCAGGTCATGATCTCATGGTTTGTGGGTTCAGGTCCTGTATTGAGCTCTGTGCGGACAGCTCAGAGCCTAGAGCCTGCCTCAGGTTCTGTGTATCCCTCTCTCTCTCTGCCTTTCTCCCATTCATACCCTGTCTCCCTCCCGCTCTCTCTCAAAAATAAGTAAATATTTTAAAAAGATTTAAAAAAATAAACATTAAAAAAAATAAAAGAAGGGAAACACTTTGGAAAGAAGAGAATATAACACTTTACTGTTTTTAATATCATGATGATAATGATTTATGATTGATAGCCATTAGTACTAAGTCAACAAATAAAATACATTCAAGACACTTGAATGATGATATGCCTTCCTAGTTAATAGTAGGATATCCCTGGGGTGCCTGGATGGCTCGGTTGGTTAAGTGGCCAACTTTGGCTCAGGTCATGATCTCATGGTTCATGGGTTCAAGCCCTGCATCGGGCCTGGATCCTGCTTTGGATTCTATGTCGCCCTCTCTCTCTGCCCCTCCCCTGCTCATGCTCTGTCTCTCTCTTCCTTTGAAAAAAATGAATAAAAATTTAAAAAAATTTTTTAGGTAGGATATTGGTAGAATCTGTTGAGTAACAAAACTAATCAATATTAATATACAATTCGGTGCAATTATCCTATATTGATAAAGTTCATTGTTGTCTTTAAAAATTGTTTTGTCAGCATGGGCAATAAAGCCTTATTTTTTTTTCCTGCTTCTTTTGATTCTTTGAAAATGAACACTTCATAGTCCATAAGCTTAACTACTGTTTTTTCTGGAATAACATTCTTTCTTCTCTTTTCTCTTTTAGTGAGATACATGTTTATTCAAACACAAGATACCCCAAACCCCAACAGTTTAAAGTTTATTCCAGGAAAACCAGTTCTTGAGACAAGAACCATGGATTTTCCCACACCAGCTGCAGCATTTCGCTCCCCTCTGGCTAGGTATATTACTATTTCTTCAGGGGTTTACCGAGAAACATAACTGACTTTGAGGGTGAGGCAGCCTCTTTTACTGATTACATTTTTACGTGTACTGCACTGTTTTCAACATAAAGAATGCTTTATTTTCTTTTCAGGTAAGAGATAACGGAAAATAATAGTGATATTAGGAATCCCTTCTCCTGAAAAGTGATGTATTTGAGAGATTTATATCATGACTAAATAAGAATTTATATTTTTACTTAGAAAATATATCAAATGATTATATGATAAATTTTCATTCTAAATCTTTAAAATTGTTTATAAAAACATTGAAAACTTACTCAGTTTTTTTTCCTAAGTATAGCTAAATTTTTAGATGTTTTAGATGAGTAGTTTCTAAAATATTCCATTCAGAAAGAACTATAAATAATAATAGTTATCAGATTTGGCATGACTTTTTAAAGACCAGTCAGTGGGAGACTATTTAAAAATTCACTTAAAGAGGGATACCTGGGTGACTTATTTGGTTAAGTGACTGACTTTGGCTCAGGTCAGGATTTCATGGTTTGTGAGTTTGAGCCCCACATTGAGCTGTCTGCTGTCAGCACAGAGCCCACTTCATATCGTCTGTCTGCCTCTCTCTGCCCCTCCCCCACAGTCAGTCTCTCTCTCTCTCTCTCTCTCTCTCTCGCTCTCGCTCTCTCGCTCTTTCCCTTTCTCCCTCCCTACAAATAAATAAATAAGCATTAAAAAAACTCACTAGATAAAGACATGTTAAATGTATGTCGGATGATGAAGGACAAATGATAAAATTATTGGAATGAACCTCTTTTTAATGATAGCTAGAGAATTATAAGAAATATTATAGTCCTGAGGTGCCTGGGTGGCTCAGTCGGTTAAGTGTCTTGATTGATTTTCGCTCAGGTCGTGATCTCACGGTTCCTGGGATCAAGCCTCGTGTCAGGCTTTGCACTGATAGCACGGAGCCTGCTTGGGATATTTTCTCTCCCTCTCTGTCAGCTCCTCTCCCACTTGTGTGCCTGCACTCTCTCTCTTCCTCTCTCTCAAAATAAATAAATAAACTTAAAAAAAATATTAGAGCCCACATCAATTGAAATTTTTGGTAACATAAGCCTGATGCTGATTGCCAGGGGTGTTTGGAAAGTAAAGCTTAGATAACTCTTTCTGTACTCACAGCTGTTTTATAGGTCTCATTTATGGGAGCCAGAAATATGTTTATGTCAAGTATTTTTTTTAATTCCTTAGTAATAAAAACTCACCTTTCCTTTGACCTACACATGCCACTTCTTGCAGTATACCTTAGAGCATTTGTTTTTCATACCTTTTGATGCAGGTCAAAATAAGAAATATTTTATACTACAACCCAATACATACATACACACGTGTATAGATCGATTACACACAGGTATTCGATGGGACAGTTTTCATTACACATTCTTGGTGTATAACACATTCTTATTTCCTTTCTTGTTCCCTTCTCTTCTGCTTTATTATGTTAGATAAAGTCCCATTCAGCACCTAACTGATTTCACAAGTTACTGTGGAGTTGACAAACACTGCTTTAGAGAACACTCACAGATGTGTACAAGGTGATGTTCTTTACAGCCTGGTTGGTAATGGGAACAAGTTGGAAACAACCTAAATATTCATCAGTAGGAAGAATTCAGTAAACTTTGTTCATCCAGAGTCTGCAGATTGTTAAAAAAAAAATGCAGAGAACCCTCATTTACTGTCATAGACTGGCCTCTAAGACACACAGTTAAGTGAAGAAAGCATACTGCAGAACAGTGAGTATGGGGGCCCTGGCTCGCTCAGTTGGTTCAGTGTCCGACTTCGGCTCAGGTCATGATCTTGCGGTTTGTGAGTTCAAGCATTGTGTCAGGCTCTGTGCTGACAGCTCGGAGCCTGAAACCTGCTTTGGATTCTGTGACTCCCCCTCTCTGCCCCTCTCATGCTCATGCTCTATCTCTCTATGTTTCTGAATAATAAATAAACGTTAAAAAATCTTTTTAAAAATTGAAACAGTAACATAAAGGTCTAGAAGAATGTACACCCAGCTGTTAACAGTGGATTTGGGAAGAGGGGTGGTCAAGAGTCATTTTCAGTTTATATAAATAGTTTGAAGTGTTTACGTCAAGAATGAATTCATGTATTTTGTGTTTAGAAAGAATATAAAAAGAAGACTGTTCACTTACAGATTAGTTGGAGATTATTTCTGTCAGATGTTCAGTTTGCAAAAGCCCTTTTCAAATTAATCTTTTCAAAGTAGCTCATTTCCTGGATTCACAGAATTTATTATCTTCAGTCAAGTAAAACTAATCTCTTTTTTGTTGTTTTGGCAGAGAATGTTTTTGCTGTCAGCTAGAATGTAAGCAGCCTGAAAACAGACCAGTTTGTCCTGCCATTGTATCTCCAGTGCTTAGTACGGGTTCAGATATTTAGCAAGTTTTCAAATATTTGTTGAATGAGTAACTGAGTCAATGAATAAATTATAGTGTATCTTACTTCAGAGAAGCATTTGAATTGTTTCTCACTGTCCTGGCGGACAAGACAATGAAATTTAAGTCGAGTGTAAAGTTGTCTCTATAGATAACTAAAAGGGCTTGTGTTATCTGTAGCATTTCTGTAGTTGCCATATTTATTCAGTACTTCTCTTTGTCAGCAACATTAATGATGATAAAATTATCAGTTTTCAGATGGGAGGAATTGTATGTTACGTGACAAAATTCAGAGAAATTTTTACGAAGTTTCATTAGGCTAAAATGATAGGTTAAAGCAAGTAAGATAAAATCTAACAGGAATAAATATTAAGCATTGTTATTCAAAATTTTAAAACAAATAGCACAATTACAGGATAGAAGAATTTGACTTTCAGTGATTTCTGTTGAATCTGATGCAGTACTCAAAAAAGTCAGTCAAACTTTAACAGAGACCTAGTGTCCAGCTCAAGAGAGGTCTTTGTACTCTGATAAGTCAGACTACATTTGGGATATGTATTCTGTTCTGGGTGTTGTAATCTGGACATTGTAGAAGTTGGAATTGCCCTAAAGAAAGTAATCTAAATGGCAAAGCATGTATAATAATGTTTGAAACTCCTTTTCAGCTTTTTCTTTCTTTGGGGACAGAACCTATGAACTCTTATCTGAAGCAGTTCCCCTGACATGACCCAAAGATTAGGTTGATTTTTTGCACGGTCCTTTCATTTGAAGAAAACAGCTTTACTAACAGTGTAGATGTACAGAGCCAATCGAAGGCCCTACTTATAGGTCTGTGCTTGGATTTGTTGGATCAAACTATGCAACCAAGTATCTTGTAACTTCTTATCAATATAATGTTGGATGGTTGTGTAGAGGACCCAGGTAACATCATTTCAGACAAATTCCTAAAGAATTTAAGAATACTAATTCCAGGGGATGGCTCAGTGGATTAAGTGTCCAACTCCTGATGTCAGCTCAGGTCATAATCTCACAGTTCGTAAGTTCTAGCCCCTGCATCAGGTTCTGTGCTGACCGTAGGGAGCCTGCTTGGGATTCTGTCTCCCTCTCTCTCTGCCCCTCCCTCCCATGCACATATGTGCTCGCTCACTCTCTCTCTTGAAAATAAATAAACATTAAAAAAGTAATTCTGGTAATACTCTTGCAATGATAGACAAAGAAAAGGTAAACTATAACCTTTTGTGGAATATGTCACCTTTTATTCCTAAAAAGGGATAAAGGAAAAAGGAAATTGCTCTGGTGTGTATACTAGGTATGTATGGTACATATATCAATGACTGGGGAAGGAAAGCACATTTCAGAATCCCTCGTAGGGTCTTTTCAAATTAAAATCCTCCCTTCCTCCTATCTTAGAGGATTTTAAAAATTAGTGTTATTGAGGCATAATTTATATGAAAAGAAATTCACCAATTTTAAGTATACAGTCCAGAGTTTTGTTAAATATATATAATTGTGTAACTACCACTAAAATAGAAAATACAGGACATTTTTATCACTGCAGAAATTCCTCATTTCTGTTTGCATTCATTCTTCTTGTTTCACTTTCATACCCTGGTAACTATTTTGTTTCATGGCAATGAATTCTAGCTTTGTTGAGATATAAGTGATGTAAAACATTGTGTACATTTAAGATATACAGTGTGTTGATTTGAGAGACATGTGCATTGCAGAATGCTTATCGCAATAAAGTTAGTTCACACATATATCTCTCTGGTGACTATTGATCTTCTTTCTGCCACCACAGCTTTACCTTTTCTAGAGTTTCATATAAATGGCACCATATAGTCTTTTGTGTTTGACTCCCTTCCTTCTTTCCTTCCTTCCTTCCTTCTTTCTTTTTTTCCCATTTATCTTATTTAGAGATTTCTTTAAAGTTTATTTTTAGAGACAGTGCAAGTGGGGACGGAGGTGGAGAGAGAGGGAGAGAGAGAATTCCAAGCAGGCTCCATACCATCAGCATGGAGCTAAACGTTGGGCTTAAACTCACAAACCATGAGACTGTGAACTGAGTTACCCAGGACACTGTTCATGTAGCATAATGCTTTTGAGAGTCCTCTTTGTTTTTGCATATACCGGTAGTCTGTTCTTTTTTTTATTGCTGAGTAGTACTCCAGTATATAGGTACATGCAGTCTGTTTGGTTATTCACTAATTGATGGACCTCTCCACATATTTTCTTTGGCTTTTATAAATAAAGCTGCTGTAAAGATCAACGTATGCATCTTTGCAAAGCATATTAAATACCTAAGCGTGGGATTGCTAGATCAGAGGGTAAGAGGATGAAACAAGATTGGATAATTGTTGGCTGTGAATTGTTGATGGTAGTGATGGGTATGTAAACGTCCTTTTACTTTTCTCTCTACCTTTGTATATGTGTAAACTTTTCTATAATAAAACATTTTACTATCTCCTTTTCTATTTATTCACAGGCAATTATTTAGGATTGAAGGAGTAAAAAGTGTCTTTTTTGGACCAGATTTCATCACTGTTACAAAGGTAAACATAGAATTATATACAGTAAAGTGTGAAGTTCTTTTACTTTTTTCCAAGTCCAACATTCCTTTCTGAATTTCCTTTCTTAATGTATTTTATACATATTGTTATTAAAAACCTCAAGTTAAATTTACTTCTCACATTTCTCAAGTTATTTATTAAATAGAATTTTCAAGTTGAAATGATCCAAATCTCTCATTTTCAAAAGAGAAAAACTTGAGCTCCAGATGGTTAAATGCAGCGTCCAGGATTACATGTCTACCCTGCAGCAGGGCCAGGGCTCAGCCTAGGTGGAACTAGAATTTAGGCTCCAAGTATCATTTTTTTTCTTTTTCTCTTTAATAATTGAAATTTTATTAGTGGATTTGATATTTTTATTAGTTCTTAATGTAAAATGATAGAGTAAAAAAGAGAAATCATCCAACTAGATGTTTCTGTAGTTGACCAACAATGAATGAATATGTGTCTTCATTCGAAATGGGGCTCTTTCGTCATGGCATCGGCCACGTTGTCCATCCTGCTATAACACGGGCAGTGCCCCGTGTAGTCCTGCAGCACAGGATTCACCTCCGTCAAAAAAAAATCAATCTAAGTATGCTGTCCGTGTCAACAGCTTAAGTGGTATCTGCTAGAAAAGGCGGTTTCATTTAAGTATACTAGATTAATGAGAAATGAGTTGTTTAAATTTGAACTATGTATTCTTTTAGATCTGTTCATTGATACGTATGCACTGAACTTAATCACTGTTCAGTATCTTGTCAATATTGAAAGTTTTCATTTAACTCTTCTTAAGTAGTTTGAAAGGATTGCTCTGAGTTCTTGATGCACTGATTGGAGTGACAACAGGGGACTGGGTTAGTGACATGGGACAAATAAATAGCCCGCATTCTTTTGTAGCTGTGTATGTGGAGGAGAGTTAGGGTTTTCCTCTGTGGTGGCAATCCCAGTGCCCAGAGTTGTTCTTGAAGATAGCCTGATTGTAAAATATTCTTTCCTGTCGATCAAAGTGTTTGAACAAGTGTTAGTGGCTCAACGTTCTCAGAAAGCTCCTTTCTGATCGTATCTAGTGGCCATCTGTCTAGGAGCTCATTACCCTGTTTATTGTCTTCATTGCACTTATCACTTAGTCACTTTCTTTTTTGCTTTATTACCTGTCTTTCCTATACTTGAATGTAACTACTGAAGGATAGAGATTATCTATCTTGTTAAATTCACCGAGAACAACGCCTGGCACATAGTATGCAGTTTGAGAAATTTTTGTAGAACGAAACAATGATGTAAGATTTCATAGACTAAATTTCCAGGCTTTAAGTGGTTTCTGTCAAAAGGATTGTGGTGAGTAAATCCGTGTTGACTGATCCCATGTCTTTATCAGTTTA
The DNA here is from genome assembly GCF_006229205.1 of Suricata suricatta. Taxonomy (NCBI): domain Eukaryota; kingdom Metazoa; phylum Chordata; class Mammalia; order Carnivora; family Herpestidae; genus Suricata; species Suricata suricatta. Next base: position 113,145,213 of record NC_043703.1, on the reverse strand, counting down.
GAGACATCTGGCCTGTCTTTATTATTCTTTAATTTGCTTTTTTTGGTACTTTTTAAGGGTTGGGGGAGGACCGGCTTTTTAATACTTCCAGTGTGGTATGGCATTTACATAGCAGAAGTGCTTTATATATATTATCTAATTTAATTCTTACAACTAGATATTCTTGTCTTCATTTTATAAATGGCAAATAAAATATTTTAACAGTTTTTTTTAAGTTCTTTTATATACAGCCAATGGCATATAAAAATTTTTTTAGGGGCGCCTGGGTGGCTCAGTGGGTTAAGCCTCCGACTTTGGCTCAGGTCAGATCTCACGTTCGAGGGTTCGAGCCCCGCAACAGGCTCTGTGCTGACAGCTAGCTCAGAGCCTGGAGGCTGCTTCTGGTTCTGTGTCTCCTTCTCTCTCTGCCCCTCCCCCTCTCATGCTCTGTCTCTGTCTGCATCAAAAATAAATAAAACATTAAAAAAATTAAAAAAAAATTTTTTAGATAAAAATGTGATTATGTGAGTTGTTTTTTTCTTTGATTTGATTTTGGTAAGTCATCTTTTATTTCCTTTTTTATTTATAACTCAGTTACTCTTTTTGAAGTTTCTCTAGGTCTACTATTTTTCCGTAAGTGAAACAATATAACTAATAAATAATAATCTAAGTTAGGGCATGTATTGATATTTAATAGGTAGAGTAGTAGATTTGTTTTCTTTCAGTTACCTTCCTCATTATGGACTATCTCATCTACCTGATAACTTTGGCTGTTGCCTATGTCCCGTTATTTAAAGTGAATCATTCATTTTTCTTTTTTTTTTTTTTTTTTAAACACTTAATTATTTTTGAGAGACAGAGAGGTACAGAGTGCAACCTGGGGAGGGGCAGAGAGAGAGAGAGGGAGACACAGAATTTGAAGCAAGCTTCAGGCTCTGAACTGTCAGCACAGAGCCCGACGTGGGGCTCGAACCCTGAACCGTGAGATCATGACCTGAGCCAAAATTGGATGAAAATTGGATGCTTAACTGACTGAGCCACTGAGGCGCCCTGAATCATTCATTTCTTTAGCAGAGTAAAGATAGTTTTCTATTCTTCTGTCCTTTGAAATAACTCTGATAATTTCAGTATTTTTTTTTTTAAGTAAGCTCTATGCCCAACATTGGGCTTGAATTCATGACCCCAAGATCAAGAATCACATGCTCTACTGATTGAGCCAGCCAGGTGCCTGTTATTTTTTTTCTAAATAAAGTTATTTGAAACTTATGTGCTGCATTTTTTTCTCATTTAGACAACTTCAGAATATTTTTCTTTATTATCAATATTTACCTATTTAGTAGAGCCCTCTATTTTTATTTAAAAATTTTTTTTAATATTTATTTATTTGGAGGAGAGAGAGAGCTCATGTATAAGTGGAGGAGGGGCAGA